>NC_058418.1:2316879-2405885 GCF_002201575.2 Neomonachus schauinslandi
GTGTGTGTGTGTTGTGGGGCGTGTGTGTGTGTGTGTGTGTTGTGGGGCCTGCGTGTGTGTTGTGGGGCCTGCGTTTGTGATCCCGTTGTTTTGCGTGTGAGGGGAAACACCGGTTTTGAATGTGTATGTGTAGACTCTGCCTGCTTTTGCACCACAGCAGAGTTGAGTGGCTGTGACACGGATTTGTGTGGCCAGAGAACCCAAACTACCCTCTGAACCTGGATCCCAGCCTTTGTGATTGTGGGGAGGGTGTGTGTGTGTGTGTGTGTGTGTGTAGGGGATCCCAGAAAGTAAACGTGCGTGTGCACAGAAACTGCCGCTTGTGCCAGTGTGTGCGTGTGAGAAACCAGTTTTTATTCCCGTCGCAGTGTGTAGTGTGTGGGTTTTCTCCCCACCATCAAACAGTTCTCTGACACCCGGGTGCCCTGGGTCAGGAGCCCGGTGCCCAGGACGGCGCCCACCCCGTATCCGACGCCCGTTCTCAGTCCGCAGGTCGGGGTTTTAGGCTGTGGGAGGAATGTTTTACTTACTGGATCACCCGCTGTTCTAAACGGAGGTGACTCCGGAATGGCCAGATGAAGAACGTGGGAAGGGGCTCGCAGCTTCCACCCTCCCAGGACCTCCACGGTGTTCGGCAGCCTGGACGCTCTCTCAGTCTCCTCCTGTTCTGGATGGAGCTTCATTAGGTAGGCATGATTGATTAAACCATTGGCCATTGGTGACTGAACTCAATTTCCAGCCCCTCTCCCCTCCACAGAGGTGGGGGGTGGGACTGAAAGTTCTAACCCTCTAATCCCTTGGTTGTTTCCCCGGGCCCACCAGCCCCCTCCCCCACCCCCACTTTCCAGTGCCTTAGCATAACAAAAGACACCCCTCACTCTCTCATCCCTTACGAAATTCCAAGGGTTGGGGGAGCTCCATGCCAGGAAGGGGCAAACAACAAATACCTATTTCTTATTATAAAGCACGATATTGCAGCATGTGTGGGGGAAACCCAGGGTTTGTGATTGTGCTGGTGTGATCGTATGAATGAATGAGTTCCTGGGGCTAAGATATTAAATGTGCAAGGGACTAATTTTTGGATTCCCAATTGTGTGACAAGGTGGCAGTAATAATCAAAATAGCAGTTAACAGGTATTATTATTAGGACTTTTACTACCACCACCACTGCTAGCAGCTAGCACGTTGCAGTCCCTGGTCAAAAGTGTCATTTCCACTTAAGGGTTTTTGTTTTGTGTTTTTAAATTTTTATTTATTTATTTGAGAGAGAGAGAGTACATGAATGGGGGTGGAGGAGGGCAGGGGGAGAGAGAGACAGAGAGAGGGAGAAGCTGACTCCCCACCAGCAGGGAGTCCAAGATCCCAGAACCCCCAGGACCCTGAGATCGTGACCTAAGCTGAAGGCAGATACTCAACCGACTGAGCCACCCAGGCATCCCTACACTTAAGGTTTTATTTAATCCTTTTAACCCGACTCAGAGTTACTTCTCCTGAAATCTCCAGTTTCCAGGTGCATAAACGGAGGCACAGGGAGGTTAGGTAACTCACCCAAAGTCACAGCGCCAGTAAAGGTCAGAGCTGATTTTCGAATCCAAGTCTTGCTGACTCCAAAACCCCTGCCCTTTCCACCCCTTCAGGGATTTTTCCTTGGAGCAAGCGGCTTCTTGAACTGGAAGATTCTTCTGAGTACCTGGTGGTGCTGGAACAAAGGGAATGGCCAAGAAAACCAAGAAACCTCAAAAGTGATAACTGCTTATTTTAGGAAAAAAGAGGGGAGGGTAGCGTAAGCTATCAAGATAAATATTGAAAATAATTAGTATTCTCTATAGATGGCCACTGTTAACAATTTGGTCTGTTTCTTCTCAGTTCTGTTTCTCTGAGCAAGTTTATATTGAAGAGTGTTCCCGGGAAAAGTGTTCGGGCAGTCATGATTTCTCCTGATTCCCTCGGATCCTAAGGACTAATAGTCTACCCAGGGACACCTTTGGGGTAGCCTATCTCTGCCTTCATTTCTTCAAAATTTTCTTACTCAGGGCCAGGAAGTGTGACGAGCAGACCACAGATAATAGAAAATAAACCTCTTTTCAAACATACATAGAATCTTTTTAAAATGACCATAATACTAATTATTTTCAATATTTATCTTGATAGCTTACGCTACCCTCCCCTCTTTTTTCCTAAAATAAGCAGTTATCACTTTTCCCAATGGTAAAGCCAGACTACATTATTAAAGCTAAATAATGGGAAGTCACACTTACCCATTTACCACAATTCTGATTATAAATAAATTACCTTTGAGATATTTCTTTCTCTTAAGTATAGTGACTAAGCAGAAGGGGACGTGATTGGAACCACTGAAGAACTTTGGGTCCCCTAATCGCCGATGGTTCAGTTCCTCCAATTGGACCCCTTCCTGCAGAAATCAAAGAGCGATGCCCCAGGCACAGACCTGGGCTTCTCCCCCAAGGCTGGCCCCGCTGGAGCACTCAGGGCCACTTCCCAGCGGCTTCCACCCGGGCAGCACTGTCTTACCCCAGAGAAGGAGCCACAGTTATGGGAGGAGGTCGTGGTTAAAGCTGCAGCCACAGCGGCTCTGAGGAACGCAGGGCAAGTCGGTGGGTGGCAAAGGAGGCAGGACACGCTCCCAACGTGATGCCCCTCATTCTAATTGTCCAGTGTCCGTGGGGCAAAGCACAGGGAGAGAGCATGTGCTCCTAGCCCAGGAGACCCATCTTTTAGTGTCATCCCCAGATGTTACTGGAATATGCAAGCAGATAATTGGGTATTGGGGAAGCGTGAGTTCCTCTCTCTGGACCTTGAGAGAAATGGCCCATTTCCTCGTGCTCCCATGGTCAACAATAGCACCCTTTTTATTCATCCATTCAGATGAAAAGGATTCTGGAGGGAATGAACAAGCACAGACAGTATTTGCAGTATTGACGCTTTCTGATGGCAAAAATCGTATGCAGTTTGGATCTCGTTGCACCTAGTTTAATAACTCTGATTTCTTACCGTGGTCATTTTCACGTGCGTGACGTGTTACTGGCACCTAGACTGACTCCTGGCACGTGGGTGGCACTCCGCAGCCAGACTGTATACATGTATCATCGTCTTTTACACCCACGAGTGGTTCTAACCCTCAGGGGCCACGAGGCAGCACATAGAGATATGTTTGCTTGACACGATTTGGGGAGGCGTCCTACTATTCTACAGCATCTAGTGGGTGGAGGCCAGGGGTACTGCTAAACATCTTACCATGGACATGACCGCTCTCCCCTGAAGAGTTACCCTGCCCGAATTTCAACAGTGAGGAGGTTCACAGCCCTGCTTTATACTGATAGAAACTTGTTTCACCTGACTGTTCAATGGATTCATAGTTTTTCATTTTACAGTATACTCTAATTTAGCCAATCCTCTTAACCATTTGTACTTTTTCTCCTTTAAATATACTGTCATTACTGGGGCACCTGGCGCTCAGTTGGTTAAGCGTCTGCCTTTGGCTCAGGTCATGGTCCCGGGGTCCTGGGATTGAGTTCCATGTTGGGCTCCCTGCCCGGCGGGAAGCTTGCTTCTCCCTCTCCCACTCTCCCTGCTTGTGTTCCCTCTCTTCACTGTGTCTCTCTCTGCCAAATAAATAAATAAAATCTTTAAAAAAAAAAAAAAAAAGAAGCAGTCTATGGGGCGCCTGGGTGGCTCAGTCGTTAAGCATCTGCCTTCAGCTCAGGTCATGGTCCCAGGGTCCTGGGATCGAGCCCTGCATTGGGCTCCCTGCTCTGTGGGAAGCCTGCTTCTCCCTCTCCCTCTGCTTGTGTTCCCTCTCACGCTGTCTCTCTGTCAAATAAATAAAATCTAAAAAAAACCCAAAAAACTCTGACGTTCCTGGAATTTTTCTAAGAAATTTTCATCTTGGAGAATCTGTGGTAGAGAGGAATTGTGCCTTCACTCTTGCCTGGGGATTTCAGAGTGAGCCCCAACCCCTGTAGCAACCAGGAGAGAAAAGAAATGGTGCATGGAGAGTTCTCAAAAGAAAGCCCGATTTGACTCTCCATTCTTTTATGTGTGTCTGCCTGTCAGAGAGAGGTCTGTACCCATGGTGTTTCCACGCTTCAGACTTGGATTCAAACGCAGCTTTTAAAAAGAAAGAGGTAGGGGTGCCTGGGTGGCTCAGTCGTTAAGCGTCTGCCTTCGGCTCAGGTCATGATCCCAGGGTCCTGGGATTGAGCCCCACATCAGGCTCCTTGCTCCACAGGAAGCCTGCTTCTCCCTCTCCCACTCCCCCTGCTTGTGTTCCCTCTCTCGCTGTGTCTCTCTCTGTCAAATAATAAATAAAATATTAAAAAAAAAATTTTGGGGGGGGGGCCTGGGTGGCTCAGTCGTTAAGCGTCTGCCTTCGGCTCAGGTCATGATCCCAGGGTCCTGGGATCGAGCCCCGCATCGGGCTCCCTGCTCGGCGGGAAGCCTGCTTCTCCCTCTCCCACTTCTCTGCTTGTGTTCCCTCTCTCGCTGTCTCTCTCTCTGTCAAATAAATAAATAAAATCTTTAAAAAAAATAAAAAAAATAAAAAAATTTTTTTTTAAATAAAAAGAAAGAGGTACAAGTGAACACCAAAAACAATTGTCCGGCCCTCTGAATTACGTAGTCATGTAATGTGTTTCAGTAAATGCTATGGAAGCATATTCTCTCTTCCTATTTAATCTAGCTTGTATTCAGTGCCAGATAAATGGGGCTAGCCAACCCGAGAGAGAGAGAGAGAGAGAGAGAGAGAGAGAGAGAGAGAAACTGCTGATTTTGAATTACGTCCAGCATGCTAAAAGGTGGGACAGAGGCACAGTGGTGCAGTGCAGTAGGTATCATAGAAACTGAGACACATTCCAATTAAGTAGCTTTCTCAAAAGGGGACGTGGGATTTGAATTTTAACTTCACAGATGAGATATTTAATCACCATGGCAACCCTGCAAATGACACCCTTTCAACAAAAGAGAAAATAGTGTTGAGAAGGCTGGGGGATCTATTAACACTGGTGTCCGGGCATCCAAGTTTTATAATGTACTCTCCCTAGTATCCATGTTTTCTTTCATTCCCCCAAATCATTGTACCCTTCATCCTTCTTTTTTTTTTTTTTTTAATTTATTTGAGAGAGAGAGAGAGAGCACATGAGCAGGGGTGGGTAGGGGCAGAGGGAAAGGGACAAGCAGACTCCCTGCTGAGCAGGGATCCTGACATGGGGCTGGATCCCAGGACCCCAGGATCATGACCTGAGCCAAGGGCGGACAGTTAACTGACTGAGCCAGCCGAGTGCCCACCCTTTATCCTTCCTGATGCAAAGAAATGTCAATTTTACTATAAATTTTTTAAAAAATCCATAAAAATAAAATCTTTTTAAAAAGGTGGGGGAGAGCATGGCTGGCTCAGTCTGTGGAGCATGCAACACTTGATCTCAGGGTTGTGAGTTTGAGCCCCACACTGGGTGTAGAGATCCCTTAAAAAAAAAAAATCTTAAAAAAAAAGAACCCACATAAAATAAAAAACCCATAAAAAATAAAATAGCACCCTTAATTTCAGATTGAATCAAGAGCTAAGAAAAACGGGAAAGGGCCAACTTAGACCCATACCTCATGAGTCCTCAACCCACAGCTCCTGCCTTACTTCTGGAAAGTCCATTTCATAACACCCCATGGAAAAGAAATTTTCCTCGATGCCAATGGAGGTATCCCTGCTATGTTTGAAATTATGGAGAAAAGCTTCCAGAAGGCTCCTTTCACCTTGTGAATATTGGCAGTCTTTATGCCAGTGCCTCATCAAAGGCAAGGATATTCATCAACGAGAATGCCATCAGGTAGGTGGCTGGGAGGGGTCACACAAGTGATGCTCTCCTACATTGACAAATCCTCCATTTTTTTGTTTCAAATATCTACCTTTCTCTGTGCAGTTCATTTTCTTTGTGGTAAATCCACCTCACGCTTGCTTCTGTGAGAGTTGAAGATGCCTCGTGCCCAATTCCATGAGTGTAATTCCATCTGCTCGCCATGGTGTTTGGTTTATGGGAGGGGTCGACAAACAGTGGCCCACAGACCAAACTGTATCTGTCGTCTATGGCTGCTTTTGCATGACAATGACAGAGTCCAATAATTGTGATGGAGGCTGTGTGGCTGGCAAGGCTGAAAATATTTACCATCTAGCCCTTTATAGTAAAAGTTTGATGATCCCTGATTTGCACAGGTGAGCGAAGTCTTTATAAATGAAAAGATTGGAACACCCAGTGCTTTGTTCCTTGGGTCCTTCACATTTCTCCATGTTTACAGTGCATTCCCTGCTCTGATTTTTACACCACTAATACAATACAGCATTGCAAAATCCCCTATCTGCATGTGTTTCATACTCTGGAATACTTCATCACAAGATACATGTGGGAAGAGGGGGTAGATATTGTCAGGTCCCCCCACCCCAGTTGCATCTGGGGTGTTTATTAATAATAACAATAATGAGCATCAACAGTGTCATGCCTTTTGGATAAGGAGCACAGAAAAGAAATGATAAAAACAAATGGAAATGGTTACTTCCAGAGGATCCTTGGGAATGAGATGTGAGTGAAACCTCCCTTTGTCTAACTTTTTATATAAATCTGATTTTTTAACCATGTGGACATTGTACATATTGAAACATAAAAAACAATCTTATTTTATTTTATTTAGTTTTAAAGATTTTATTTATTGGGGTGCCTGGGTGGCTGAGTGTCCAACTCTTGATTTCGGCTCAGGTCATGATCTCAGGGTCTTGAGATGACCCCTCGCATCTGGCTCTGCGCTCAGGACAGAGTCGGCTTGTCCCTCTCCCTCCCCGTCTGCCCTTCCTTGCACTTGTGCACTCTCTCTTTAAAATAAATAAATAAACATCTTTTTTTTTTAAAGATTTTATTTATTTATTTGAGAGAGAGAGAGTGAGAGACAGAGAGCATGAGAGGGAGGAGGGTCAGAGGGAGAAGCAGACTCCCTGCCGAGCAGGGAGCCTGATGTGGGACTCGATCCCGGGACTCCAGGATCATGACCTGAGCCGAAGGCAGTCACTTAACCAACTGAGCCACCCAGGCGCCCAATAAATAAACATCTTAAAACACACACACACACACAACTCTAGGAGCACCTGGGTAGCTCAGTCAGTTAAGCATCTGCCTTAGGCTCAGGTCGTGATCCCGGGGTCCTGAGATCGAGCCCTGCATTGGGCTCCCTGCTCAGCGGAGAGTCTGCTTCTCCTTCTACCCCTACCCCCCCTCCACCTTGTGCTCTCTCTCAAATAAATAAAATCTTAAAAAAAAAAAAAACCTCTAAAGATTTTATTTATTTAGAGAGAGCTCAAGTGGAAGGGGGGAGCAGAGGGAGAGAGAATCTCAAACAGACTCCATGATGAGTGCAGAGCCTGATGTGGGCTCGAACTCACAACCCTGAGATCATGACCCAAGCCAAAATCAAGAGTCGGACACTTAACCAACTGAGTCTCCCAGGCACCCCAACATTCAATTGTATATACATCTAAAGCTGTGTGACCTTGAGGAGGGCACTCAACCTCTCTGTGCCTGTCTCCTCCTATGCAAAATGTGGGTAATAACAGAATCCACCTCAATGACTTGGTGTAGAAACTCAATGAATTCACTTATATATTGCATTTAGCAAAACCTCTAGCACGTGCCTAGAGCTAAATAAATGTTCGCTATTATAAAACTATTGATTTTAAGGTTGAGCTAATAATTACTACCCTTCAAGTTGCAGGGAAAATGATATGACAATAACGCAGGTAAGGCATGGGACACATAATAGGCACTTAATAAAAAGCCACTGGAATGTTAAGGTTCTCCAGAGAACCAGACCAATAGGGCATAAATAAAGAGATTTATTATGGTGAATAGGCTCATGTGTTTATGGGGCCTGAGAAGACCCACAGCCTGCCATCTGCATGCTGGAGACCCAGGAAAGCCTGTGTTGTAAATTCAGTGCCAGGAGTCAGTCTGAGAGAATTTGCCCTTCTTCCACTTTTTTGTGCTTTTGTGTTCTATTTGGGCCCTCGGTGAATTAGGTGATGCCCATTGCAAAGGGGAAAGCCTTCGGCTTTATTCAGTCTGCTGATGTGGATGCTAACGTCTTCTGAAAACACCCTCACAGACTCACCCAGAAATCATCTTTAACCAAATATCTGAGCTGTCCATGATCCAGTCAAGTTAACATGTAAAATTAACCACCACAGTCACCAAAAAGGGGATGAGGGTCTGATTTATTTTAAAAATCATACAAGACCATACGAATAGATGTCACGAAATGGTGGGCCATGGGCTATAGAGCCAGCCTCCAGATGTATTTGGCCAACATAGTGTTGGAAAAACAATTTCTTTTAGTATCCATCTCTAAAAATAGAGACACTTTCCACATGAATTGGGATTTCTTGGGGGTAAAAATCACTATTTAGGGGAATTCTAGGTCTGCATCCCCATGTGGTAACACTCTGCTGGAGATTTGGGATGGATTCCATCTTCAATGATCTCCATCGCTCCCTATGTCTCACAGCCTGCCAGCATCCCTCACTTGCACCATCTGCCTGGTGGGAACCGAGTTTGAGAACCCCCGCACGCAAGCAACACCCCTCAGTGCTTGGTCGAGCAACTGCGAGATGTGGCCACCAGGTGGCACCATGGCTGTGCGCTGTTCAACCACTAGATGGCGCGCGAGTATCCCCCCTGGGCCAGGCAGCGTTTAGAAAAGCGACTCCCATCTGCTGAGGTCCTACTGGGTGCTGGGAGCATCAGGTGTGACTTCCTTAATCCTCACAAGTGAACATAGGGAGCTGTGCCTCCTACATGGCGGTGGGGGGAACTGAGGTTCAGAGAGAGGCCCCATTTATAAGACCAGGCAAAGCACCTCTCTGCGTGGCCAGAAGGGTTTAAGGACATACATACCACGTGTCACGTGTTCGGCAGAACTGCTGCTGCACGCTGTGTGCTCAGCAAATGGCACTTAGTGGTTCTTGTTATCAGAGTTGCTTAGCTATGACAATTAGATGCATCTGACCGTCAGCTCTGCTGGTTGCTCCCAACAGTGACGGAACCCTGACGTTGCGCTGGTCCACAGCACCCTGAGTCGAGGCTACACTTCTCAGCCTCCTTTGCAGCCGGTGTTGATAGAACACGGGCAGAGTGATGTACCCCCTTTACCCACTTTCACACAATCTGTCCCTTCCTTTAGACTGCTCTGCACTTCTTCCCAGAAATCCTCCTGGGGTAACCCCGGCCCTGCCTTCCTCTCTCCCAGCTTGGGGGAAGGAAGGACTTACTTGCTTGTGGTCCCTCGGGATCCCGTACTTTTCCTCATGGTTGCCCATTCATTTGTCTGCCCACCCCCTGCCCACACCACCCCATCCCAAAGGACTCTGAGGTGCAGGAATGAATGAGGAGGTTCTTCTTGGGGTAAGATGTCCTGGCTCCCAACCTGGACTGAGCACCTGAGGAGCTCTTTCTCCTTCCCAGTTTGACTGAGATATAATCGGCATATAATACCGTGTAAGTTTAAGGTGTACAGTGTGGTGACTTGATACACTTCTATTGCAAAATGATCATCACTACTGTTAGTTAACACCTCCATCCCATCACAAACCACCATTTCTTTAAAAAACTGGAGCAGCACCGGGCGCCTGGGTGGCTCAGTCGGTTAAACATCTGCCTTCTGCTCAGGTCATGATCCCAGGGTCCTGGGATCAAGCCCCACGTTGTGCTCCCTGCTCAGTGGGGAGTCTGCTTCTCCCTCTATCCCTCCCCCCTGCTCGCGATCTCTCTCTCAAATAAATGAAATCTTAAAAGAAAAAAAAATTGGAGCAGCACCCCCTGGGGCCAAATGCAGCCCAGTCTCTGGGAAGGGGTCCCCCAGGTGATTCCAAAGTAAATGTGAGGGTGCTGCGCAGACCATTGGTTGTTCTGTCGTGGTCTTGCTCAAGTCAAAAGACAGATGGGGACTTTCCTGCGGGGAATGGGGCCCCAGGAATCTAGAAAGGGGTTCCATGTGTGATTCGAACTCCAACTGCAATGCCTGTTGTTTGGGGGTGTTTTGCGCTCGCTACCACTAGCAATTCTCTGACACCAGCGGGGGGTCCTACAATTCAACTCAATTCTGATGCTATTTACAAGACGGTGCATCACATCCCACAGGTGAAGGGCTCGGTCCTATAAGACTGCCCCCCCCCAACATTCAGACACCAATCCAGGTTGTCCCCTGTGCTTCTGACCAACCAGGTATCAATCAGAGGGTCCCAGGACCCCCTCCTCAGGCTCAATTAATTTGCTAGAGCAGCTCACAGAATTCAGAAAAACATGTGACTCACTAGATTACTAGTTTATTATAAAAGCAGATAACTCGAGAATAGCCAGATGGAAGCGATGCTTAGGGCCAGATATGGAGAAAGGGTGTGTGGAGCTCTCCCCACATCTGCCCTTGTCCACCAACTGGAAGCTCTCAGACGCCCATCCTTTTGGGGTTTTGTGGCAACACCATTATACAGGCATGATTGATGAAATCATTGGCCATTGGTGTTTGATTCAACATCCAGCCCCTCTCCCAGCCCCAGAGGTCAGGGGATGGGAATGGAAATTCTGACCGTCCAAGACTTGGTTGGTTCCCTTGGCAACCAGCCCCATCCCTACATGTTTTCCAAAAGTCACCTGATATATTAAAGGCACCTTCATCACTCATCAGTTCTTAGGAATTCCAAGGTTTTAGGAGCTCTGTGCCAGAGATGGGGATGAGGACAAAATAAATATTTGTTACTATAAATCACTATAATATCATTGTAATATCAGAGGTAGGAAAATAACATGGCTAACAGGGGAGGTTCTGACATTCAGCAGATATGCTGGGCTACACACTCATTTTGTGACCCTGCCCAACTGAGAAAACCTGCTCTGGGCTTGATTTTCTTATTGGTGAAATGGGGACTGTCGAGGCTAAACTACATTCGTGGGGTTACGGCGAAGGTTTAGTAATATAAATGCTTTACACACTTTGGCACATGATATTCAGTACATGGCAACTATCATTAGTGATATGAATTCTATTAAACAGATAACATGTATCATTTTTAAAAGATATTTATTTGAGAGAGTGAGAGAAAGCACAAGCGAGGCCAGGCCGGTGGGAGGCAGAGGGAGAGGGAGAAGCGGACTCCCTGATGAACAGGGAGCCCGATGCGGGCCTCAATCCCAGGACCCTGGGATCATGACCTGAGCCGAAGGCAGATGCTTAACTGACTGAGCCACCCAGGTGCCCCTGGACACAACAGCTTCCACAAGCTGCAAGAAGCAAAGAAGTGGAGTCTTCCCTCCCTGTTCGTTTAGGACAAGGGGTGACTTAACTCTTTGGGAGGAAAAATTCTCCTTTACCCTTCCAAGGTTTTTCTGGCTGGTCAAAGAATCAAACTGACACAAGACAGAGTCACAGGGGAAAATGAAGTTTAATTTTGCACATAGAGGATCCCCACATACACGAGAGGTTCCAAGATAGAGAGGCAGGATGAGGTAGGTATCTGTGCCATGCTGAGCTAAGGAGTGGGCTGGGGGCTGGGGCCTCAAAGGGGAGCAGGGCAATAAGAACACGTTTGGTAACTAGATGTTTGCCCTGCCGTGCAGATGGGCATTCAGATAAAACTTATCTTTGGTAATAACTCTAGTTCTGGAAAGACCCCCAATTTAGAGTCTTCTAGGTGGTTAGTTAAGTGAGAGGCAAAAGTTTCTCTTGAGCCTGCAGGGTCCTGCCTTCAGCTCAAAACAGTCCACACGCCAAAGCCAAAGTGGGCCAAAGACCTCTTTAGGATTTAGGAATGAAAACATTAATGAATGTTAGAGCACAACAGACTGTTATAGATGGTCCAGTCAGTGTTTCTCAATCCTACTACACATTAGAATCTTCTGAAGAGCTTTAGAACACAATGCACTGGGTTATGACCATGGTAAGTTGAACAAATCTCCAGAGGTGGAGCCTGGCGCACTATTATTTTTTTTTTTACAGCTCCCAAGTGGCTCTGAGGTACAACCAAGATTGAGAACCAATGAATCTACAAAGTTTTGCTTTTTTTTTTTTTTAAAGATTTTTATTTCTAAGTAATCTCTACACCCAACGTGGGCTCAAACTCACAACCCCAAGATCAACAGTGGCATGCTCCACCCACCGAGCCAGCCAGGAGCCCCTGTACAAAGTTTACTTTTAAAATGAAACTTCAAGGGCGCCTGGGTGGCTCAGTCGTTAAGCGTCTGCCTTCGGCTCAGGTTGTGATCCCAGGGTCCTGGGATCAAGCCCCACATTGGGCCCCCTCCTCAGCGGGAAGTCTGCTTCTCCCTCTCCCCCCGCTCGTGTTCCCTCCCTCTCTCGCTGTCTCTCTTCAAATAAATAAAATCTTTAAAAAAAATAAAATGAAATGAAACTTCATTGTACTGCCCCAAACAGAAACCCAACGTCACTTGCCATAAACCTGGTCCTAACAGTAAACACAATGAAAAAAAGATATAACCTGATATAAAGGGATTGGTAAGCATTAAAGCTGCTCTAGATAAACTTACTCCGTCACTAAGAAAGGCTGAAAAAGATCTGAAAAAAATAATAACTTCCTGACAACAGGATTCAGAGTTGCCACACTTTATGCCTCCGGGGGTCATGCAGGGCACTGACCTAGTTAGACCCTGATTTCAGAGACAGGGCGAAGGAAACATGAATTGGCCCAATTTTGCTAGACAATTTAAAAAACCAAATACTAATAAACAATGAACGCATATCTGAGACTAAGAAGAAAAAGATGCTTGATACTTCAAAGGGAGGGTAAGGTGGGGTGAGGACAAAGGCACCAGATCTGACTGCAACTGAAAGTGACCTCCAAGTCAACTGAGCACCCCCTGGGCGCAATGATGGACAAGACGGCTTACCCAAGCAAAGTTCGGGGCAGTGCTTGGACCAGGAGCTAGAATCGGAATTCCATCCCCATCATTTTCCACTTGAGGAAACTCAGAGTTCATCAAGGATGAGAACTGACCAGGGTCAACCAGCAGCGGGCATAACAACAGCAGATTTTTGCAATCCCAGTGTCTCACTACCAAACCCTACAGCATCCCGCAGGGAGAACAGTCATTGGCTGTGTGTTGAGAAGCAAGATCAGCGCTCACAAAGCCCACCAGGTCCATTTCTCAGATTAACACACTGAGACCCCAGAGTGAGGAAAGGACTTGTCCAAATCCCCAGACAAAAGATTATGATGACAGGGCGCCTGGGTGGCTCAGTTGGTTAAGCGACTGCCTTCGGCCCAGGTCATGATCCTGGAGTCCCGGGACCGAGTCCCGCATCGGGCTCTCTGCTCGGCAGGGAGTCTGCTTCTCCCTCTGGCCCTCCCCCCTCTCATGTGCTCTCTCTCATTCTCTCTCTCTCAAATAAATAAATAAAATCTTTAAAAAAAAAAAAGATTATGATGACAATCAGACACTAACACTTGAGAGGTCACTGTGTGCGGGGCACTGTCCTAAGGTTCCATTAGAGACTCAAATTCTATCATCAGCCCCAATCTAGATGGGTAAACTGAGGCACCGAGTGTGTGCACCTCGCCCGGGGTCTCAGAGCTGGTAAGGGGCAGAGGAGCTTCAAAGATCACTTCACAAAAGGGGAAACCGAGCCCACAGAGGATGAAAGTGTTCCAGCCCAAACGTCCCGTGGCGGGGGGGGGGGGGGGGGGGGGGGGGGGGGGGGGGGGGGGGGGGGGGGAGGTTACAGGGTGGGTCGCGAGGAGGGGGCGCGGCTCAGAATCCACGATCTCTCAAATTTGCCCTCTCCCCGCCGTGGGGAACTATGACGTCACATGCGGGGAGCCGGGGCTGTGACCAGGAGCTTTGGGAATCCCATTCGGAAACCCGGGCGTGGGAACCGCGGGTCGCACTCACCTCCCGAGGCACTCCTTCGAAGCCCACAGTTCGGGCCTCGGGAACGCGGCCGGGAGCGCCTCGCCGGCGCAGACCCGGCGTCCCTCCACCAGCGCGACCTGCGACAGCGCCCAGGTGACCGAGGCTTGCGGACCCCTGGACATCACCGACGGAGAACGCGCGCGGGACTAACTCAATGCGCATGTGCGCCCGTGATCTGTCGTTCAAAGCCGGCGGTGCGGCACCTCTGCCAATCGGAATCTTCCTTCCAGCCTGGCCCCGCCTCATTCGTCAGGCTTCCGGCGTCCCGCTGTCTCCAGGGTAACCGTCAGACCCACGGCCCAAGAGAGGCCCAGAAACTTCTGGGCAGAGAAACGGGAGGTGCCTGGGAATGAAAAAGGTCTCCGACGTAGGCGTTCCTGCTTCTTTTCCCCGGCCCCGCTTGCCAGGTCCTGCCACAGGGGCCGACCCGGGGTCGGTTGTGAGGGGCTCGGCCCTCACTGTGGGCGTCGCTGAGCGGGCCCGCGGTCACTATGGTAACATCTCCGGCTCGCGGTCGGCCTCTTGCGTGCTGACGTCACGCGCGGAGACCTGCGAGAAGGCGGTGGGCGCATGCGCCCGGGGCGGGAGGCGTGGTGTTGGCCCGTGGGAGGAGCCGGGGTGAGGGCGGAGGTAGGGCCTGCGCTTGGACCAGAAGCGAGCATTGGAAGTCCATCCCCATCATTTAACACTTTGAGGAAACTCAGAGCTCATCAAAGTGCAACTGAAGAATTGGATATTTTCTTTTTTTTTCTTCTTTTTATTAACATATACTGTATTATTTGTTTCAGGGGTACAGATCTGTGATTCATCAGTTTTACACAATTCACAGCGTTCACCATAGCACATACCCCCCCCAACGTCCATCACCCAGCCACCCCATGGATATTTTCATTTTAAACTTTTTTATTTGGCGATAATTTTACGTTTAGAGACAAGTTGCAGTTAGAGGGTGCCCACATGTCCCCCACCCCCAGCTTCCCCTGCTGTTAACCTCTCAGGACCGCAGCACATTTGTGGAAACACAAATCTTTCACATCAGAGCAATGCTGTTCACTGAACTCCAGCCCATTCACATAGTCCTACTCTCTCCTCCCGGGTCCTTTTCTATTAGGAACCACATGGCGTTGAGTTGCTAGGTCTCCCCCAGCTTCCTCTGATCCACAACCTTTTCTCAGACTTTCCTTGTTTTCGATGACCTTGACAGTCTTGAAGGGTACTAGCCAAGTGTTCTGCAAAATGCCCTTCAATGCTTGCTCGTGACTACACTTGGCTTATGAATAGAAACTGACTTTTTAATTTAATTTTAGCTAAACATTTAACATTGCTAGTTGAGTCAATTATTGGACAGCTTCTAAGCGTGTTTAGAATGATCTGGATATGTGAATCTACTTTTTCAACTAGATTTTATGAAATCTAATCACACAGATCAGTGATGTCTGGTGAAAAATTAGCATTCAAGTTGAGATGTGCTGTAAGTGAAAAATGCATACCAGATTTCAGACTTAATACAAAAAAGAAGGATATAAAACAAAGCATTAATAATGTTTTTATCTGTTACATGTTAAAATGATATTTTGGATATATTGAGTTAAATCGTATATATATATTTTTTTTTTTTTTTAAGATTTTATTTATTTGAGAGAGAGAGAATGAGAGACTGAGAGCATGAGACGGAGGAGGGTCAGAGGGAGAAGCAGACTCTCCACTGAGCAGGGAGCCTGATGCGGGACTCGATCCCGGGACTCCAGGATCATGACCTGAGCCGAAGGCAGTCGCTTAACCGACTGAGCCACCCAGGCGCCCATATATATATATTTTTTAAAGATTTTATTTATTTATTTGACAGAGAGAGACAGCGAGAGAGGGAACACAAGCAGGGGGAGTGGGAGAGGGAGAAGCAAGCCTCCTGCGGAGCAGGGAGCCCGATGCGGGGCTCGATCCCAGGACCCCGGGATCATGACCTGAGCCGAAGGCAGACGCTTAACGACTGAGCCACCCAGGCGCCCCTAAATCATATATTATTAATTAATATTGATTTCACCTATTTGTTTTTACATATTTCCAGCTTTTTTGAGATATAATTGACATATAACATTGTATAGTTTTAAGGTGTACAACATGAGTATTTCATAAATGTATATATTGCAAAATGATTACCATATTAGTTACCACCTCCATCACCTCATATAATTACGTGTGTGTGTGTGTGTGTGTGTGTGTGTGTGTGTGTGTGTGGTGAGGACCTTTAAGATCTACTCTCTTAGCGACCTTAAAGTATATAATACAGTATTGGTAACTGTTGTCACCATGCTGTACATTAGAGTCCCAGAACTTATTCATCTTATAATTGGAAGTGTGAACCCTGTGACCAACATCATTTTACTTTTTAACGTGCCCCCTAGAAAGTTTTAAATTACTGTGGCTCACATGAGATTTTGATTGGACACTGCTGCCCTAGGTAACAACGTAACCAGCATTTACAGAGAACAATGTCAGGCATTGTGTTTGACAAATATTATTTCACTTAAACCTGAAAATAACGCAGTGAGGTAGGTTCAGTAGAATCTTTCTTAAGCAGATTCCACTGTTGAGTGACTCCTGGTGTAACTGATGTACCCCATCCCCTCTCTCAGACACACCGGCTGATGTTCAGGGCTGCAGAAGGCCCACGGCAAGCATACTGCTTTCTAAAATGCTTGAAGGGGGGTGTCTGCCTGGCTCTGTTGGTGCAGCAAGTGACTCTTGATATCAGGGTTGTGAGTTTGAGCCCCAGGTGACTGCAGATTACTTACAATAAAATCTTTAAAGAAAAAAACCATAATGGGGCACCTAGGTGGCCCAGTCGTTCAAGTGTCCAACTCTTGATGTTGGCTCAGGTCATGATCCAGCCCAAGTTGGGCTCTGCCCTGGGTGTGGAGCCTGCTTAAGATTCTCTTCCTCTCTCTCTGCTCCTCCCCCAACTCGTGCTTGCTCACACTCTCTCTCTAAACAAAAACAAAAACAGAACAACAAAAATGTGTTAAATTCGAATGGGCAAGACAGTTGTAAGAATGGACTTCTTTCTCTTGTTTTTTTTTTCTCTTGTTCTCTAGAAAATTTCTACGTTCCAATTGCTCTGCAAGAGTGCTTGTATTTTATGGGGCGCCTGGGTGGCTCAGACGGTTAAGCGTCTGCCTTTGGCTCAGGTCATGATCCTAGGTTCCTGGGATCGAGCCCCATGTCTGGCTCTTGGCTCGGCGGGGAGCCTGCTTCTTCCTTTTCCTCTGCCTCTCCCCTGCTCATGCTCTCTCTCTCTCTCTCTCTCTCTGTATCTCTCTGTCTCAAATGAAAAAATAAAAAAATAAAAAAGAGTGCTTGTATTTTTGCTCCTGCTTAAAGGGACAAATTGAAAATTGTAGGTGCATAGACCCATACTAAACACAAAACAAAACCTTGGTTCTGTTGCACCAAATGAGTGTACATTTGTATGTCTTAAAGTGTTTTTAATTGCCTATTTTTTAAAAAGATTTTATTTATTTATTTGACAGAGAGAGAGAGCATAAGCAGGGGGAGCAGCAGAGGGAGAGGGAGAAGCAGGCTCTCCACTGAGCAGGGAGCCTGATGTGGGATGTGGGGCTCGATCCCAGGACCCTGAGCTGAAGGCAGACACCTAACCGACTGAGCCACCCTTCAACTGCCTATTTTTTTTTAAAGATTTTATTTATTTATTTGAAAGAGAGAGACACAGCAAGAGAGGGAACACAAGCAGGGGGAGTGGGAGAGGGAGAAGCAGGCTCCCCGCAGAGCAGGGAGCCCGATGTGGGACTCCATCCCAGGACACTGGGATCATGACCTGAGCCGAAGGCAGACGCCTAATGACTAAGCCACCCAGGCGGCCCCCTCAACTGCCTATTTTAATGAACTTTTTGATGAACCAGCCAATGACTGGCCCTGATCATGATGATGGGAGGGCTTCTACTCTGTCAATACCCCCATTTTACAGATGACAAAATGAGGCATTGATAGACAATAACTTCCCCGAAGTTGCAATCCCGTAAGGGGGTGGAGCCAGAATTTACGCTCAAGAAACCTGTCTCCTTCGTAGAGCCCAAGCTCTCAACCAGGACCATGGTCATCCTCAAATGTAATATGGGCAAAGAAGCATGCAGGCTGGAGAGCTGGGACACAGTTTAATCTTGGGGTCACTACATCTTCAGATCCCTATTTCCTCAGCTGGGAGACCTAAATCTTTGAACAACAACAAAAAATAGACTTCGTAATAAGTCAAACCTGGGTCATTTGTGTGACCTTGGACTAATCATCAATCTCTCTGGTCTATAATTTCTTCACCCATAAAGTGGGCAGCCTAGCAGAAGCTCCTTACAGGTTGTCACCTGTAAGGATTGGTGTCTATGATTCTTAGTATCCTTGACCCCTCATGAATGGAAGAACTGAGCCTTCAGCTGCTTCAACGAGGGTAGGTTTAATTAGAGGAACAGTGAGGGAGGTTGGGAAAGGCCAGGGAGAGCAGCTGTGGGGAGACCCCTGTGGGTGCTCACTCGCCCTGGGCCTGTTGGGACCCTCAGGCACACCTTCCCGCAGTGCCTCTGGGTAGAAAGGGGTCATCCTCAGAGGACCCCAGTTCGTTACCCTCCAGACTGGTCATCTGGGGCCGGCAGGCTTCTCGGGAGGCGAGACTTCAGGGCAGATGAAGGACTGGCGACGGCTGAGCTGAGACGGAGCAGGGTCACTAGAAAGAACAGCAGGGGTCGGTCCTAAGGAAGGGAAGAAAGAGCGGAGAAATGTAGATGTGCCTCGCTTTGTACCACAAGGAATGCGCAGCCCTAGGTCAGAGCAGGGACTCCTTCCCGTCACTCCTAGCAGGTGCCTCCTCCTCCCAGGGGTTCTTGCCACCCAATGGGAGGGGGCCGCCCCTCCAGTTCCATATGTCCCCTCCCAGTTGGGCCTTCCAGGACACTCCCTTGCTTCCCAGTTACCCTTCCCCTGGAGGGTGCGCTCGGTGACCGCAGGGACCTCCCCAGTGGCAGCCCCTGAGTCCCCCCCGGCCTGTCCATCCCTGGCCCCCCGGCGCCCTTCCATGCCTCAGGCCCCAACATCCCCATACGCTCTGCCACCCCACCCCCCACGCCTCCATCCCCCAGTACCTCTGACCCCCAGCCCCCCTGTGGCCCCCAGCTCCACTGTACCCCCAGCCTGGCACGCTGGAGCCCAG
The DNA here is from genome assembly GCF_002201575.2 of Neomonachus schauinslandi. Taxonomy (NCBI): domain Eukaryota; kingdom Metazoa; phylum Chordata; class Mammalia; order Carnivora; family Phocidae; genus Neomonachus; species Neomonachus schauinslandi. The sequence goes on from NC_058418.1 coordinate 2,336,059, forward strand.
CAGGGTTGGGGCAGGCAGTGAATATGTAAGGTTGGCTCTGTGTACTGGAGTCCCCGGCATTGATCAGGTGGACTTCTTCCTCCCAGGGGGTCTCACAGTGTGGTGCAGGGGTCCGCAAGCTACAGCCTGAGGGTGACCCCGGCCTCCCCCACTTTTTACAGTTTTTAAAGATGAGGTAAGGGGCGCCTGGGTGGCTTAGTCGTTAAGCGTCTGCCTTCGGCTCTGGTCATGGTCCCAGGGTCCTGGGATGGAGCCCCACATCGGGCTCCCTGCTCAGCGGGAAGCCTGCTTCTCCCTCTCCCACTCCCCCTGCTTGTGTTCCCTCTCCCGCTCTCTCTCTGTCAAATAAATAAATAAAATCTTTAAATAAATAAAGTTGAGGTAAAATCCACATCACATAAAATTCACTATTTGACCGTTTTAACTAATCAAGGATCCATCCTGGAGTAGTTCCTCAGGAAGTTAGACAGAATTACCGTAGGACCCAGGAATTCCATCCTATGTACGCAAAAGGACTGAAAACAAGTGTTCAAACAAAAACGTGTACACAGATGTTCGTAGCCGCACTAATCACAATAGCCGAAAGGTGAAAACAACTCAAAGGTCCTTCAGCTGTTGGATGGATAAACAAAATGTGGTCTAGTCCTCCAACGAACCGCTCCACAGCCATTAGAACAAACAAAGAGCTGACCCCTGCCACCACCTGGATGACCTTGAAAACACGATGCCCGGTGAACGAAGCCTGGCGCAAAGGCCACGTGGTGTGTGATTCCGTTTCCATGGCGACGTCCAGAACGGGCTCACCCACAGAGATGTGGAGACTTGACTAGTGGTTGATGAAAATGTTTTGTAGCTAGAGGGTGGTGAGGCTTGCCCAACACTGAGAATGAGCTAAATGTTACTGTTGGTAAATACAACTCAGATTCAGGGTGCCTGGGTGGCTCAGTCGGTTAAGCGACTGCCTTCAGCTCAGGTCATGATCCTGGAGTCCTGGGATCGAGTCCCGCATCGGGCTCCCTGCTCAGCAGGGAGTCTGCTTCTCCCTCTGACCCTCCTCCCTCTCATGCTCTCTGTCTCTCATTCTCTCTCTCTCAAATAAATAAATAAATAAAATCTTTAAAAAAAAAAATACAACTCAGATTCTACCACTGGCGTTCCCTAACCCACCTGGGGTTCCCTTATCAAACCCGAGGCAACTGGGACCAAGCCCTCCCACCCCAGCGGGGTGAGAGTGCCCTTCGTGGCCATGACATACCCGATGTCCACTTCTGCATTACAGTAATGGCAGTAACACTGGGGAGGTTGACGAAGAAGTGAACCGGAAACAGAGAAAGACACGGTAGGGGTGAGGCAGGTCAAGGTCCTTCCCTCCCTTTCTCCCCACTCCTTCCTTCCTCCTTTCCTGCCCTCCTCTCTCTCCTCCTTTGCTCTCGTCGTGACCTCCTGCGGGCCCGCTGATCCAACAGCCTCACCTCCCACATTCTCCCCAACTCCCTAAGTGGCATCATCCTCTAATGTGGGGTCTCTCAACCTCACCACTACTGACATTTGGACCCTGATCACTGTTTGTGGGGGCGGCTGTCCTATGCAATGTAGGATGTTCAGCATCCCCTGGCCTCCACCCACTAAATGCCAGTAGCTTCCTGTCCCCAGGCATGACCACCAACTGTATCTCCAGATGCTGCTGCGTCCTCTGGGTGGCAAGGTTGCCCCCACTGGAGAACCACTGGTCTAACCAAGGACCCAAACCCAACTGAGGTTCATCTCATTGGTCCCATTTCCCCCCGTCTCACAACCAATCCACCGGCACTTCTCCTTGTAGACCTGCGACGAGGTCCTCCTCATGTCCACTCCCGTCACCACGCATCCTGCCTGGGCCACCTGGGCCTCCTCCTCGCAGTCTCTCTGCTTCCCCTCTTGCCCTGATGCCACGTCATTGCCCACACACGCACCCACAGTGACCCTTTCATACTTCAAATCAGAGTCTTGTGGATGGCTCTCCACCAGACTCAGAATAAAAGCTTCCTTCCTGCCATGGTCTAGGAGGCCCCTTTCGGATCTGGATTCCCTCTGCCCCTCTCAACTCCTGCAGATCTTCCTTTGGTCCCTCAAAGGCACACAGTGCATTTGGCCTCAGGGTCTTTGCCTTGCATGTTCCCTTGGCTCACAAGCGATGTCCCCGCAATTCTCAAGGCAGGCTGCTTCTCTGACCTCTCCCCGCCTTCTCGGGCGAAGCCGCCCACTGTCCTACATGCTGCGAGAGGTCTCCTGAGTTGCTTCCTTTTCTGGCGCTCATGGCTCATTTCACGTCTGTCCTGCCCCTATCATGTGAGCTCTGTGGGTCCAGGGACCTTGTGGGGTCTTGTAGTCCCCAGCATCCGGCAAGGGACCTGCTGCATATACATAAATATTTGAATGTCTATAAATCGATGAGCTGAATGACTACTGGCCATTTCTTGCAAGTCATAATCCACACCTCTGCTTACTGTTTGGTAGGTGACTTGGTCCTTAAGAACCTAGCTTACATGGAGAGAGAGAGGCAGAGCCAGAGACGGAGAGAATGAATGAAGGGTAGTATTTCATAGGAACGTCTGGGGCTGTGTTAGTACAGAAGGGAGTGGCTCCTATCCAAGCTTGAGGATGGAGGCTCAGGGTGGAGGGGGCTGGGTGGAGAGAGACAGGGAGGGAGTGAGGGAAGGAGGGAGGAAGGAAGGGGTAAGGGAGGGCAGGAGGGAGGGAGGAAGGGAGGGGCGGTTCTATCTACAGAGGGGGCTTCTCTCCTACCCCTTCACCTCCTTGGCGGCTCCCTCTCTCTCTCCCTCCTCTCCCTTCCTTCACTCCCTTCCTCCTCTCACTCTCCCCGCCCCCCTCCCCACCGCCCTTCGGTGACAGGCTCCTTCTTACCCAGTCTCCTTTGTTGTAGGACACGAACAGGAAGCTGACCATCATGTAGGCGCATTTCAGCATGTTCCATCTGGTCCGCTTGGCTGGTGACTTCTTGGGGGCGGTGGTGGCCAGGGAGAGCTTCTCTGGGAGAACCCGGCGGGAATGATGCACGCTGAAGTCATGCCCTTCCCGCCTGGAAATCCCTGCCCGTCCTGAACTCCACACCTCGTCTCCACCTGCCCCTCCAATGGACACTGGGGCCTCCTGCTGCCGGTTCCCCGTCCCTCCGCCCACCCCAAGGCACCAGCCTCCTCCGCTGTCCTCCCGCTCCACACATCGCCCTTGAAGCCGTCCTCCACGAGGGTGCCAGGACAATCTGCCTAACACCCAGATGTGACCGCATCGCCTCCCTGCTCCGGACCCAACCTGGTGTGCAAACGGCCTTTCACCTCCCCAGCGTGCTTTCCTGCTCTTTTCATTCTAAACATGCTAGTAAAGTATAACATATGGAAGACCTCAGATTTCTACGATAAGTGTTTTATGATTGTGTGTTCACAAGCCATCAGACCCTGGGGGTGTGTTTGTCTGTTTTTGTGGGAAGTTTGCTTGATTACAGATTAAATTTCTTTGACAAAGCATTATTCAGATATTCCACCTTCTTTTGTTTCACTTTTGGTCATTTGAGTTTTCTTAGGATTTTGTCCATTTTGTCTACACTTGCCATTTTATTGGCATATGGTTTTTCAAAATATCCTCTTTATTATTCTTTCAATACCTGCAGGATCACGTCCCCCCTAGTTTTGGTGATTTGTTTCTCCTGTATTTTTTTGTTTGTTTCTTATCAGCAATGCTAGAGAACTACATTTTTTTTTTCTTTAAGATTTTATTTATTTATTTGACAGAAAGAGAGACAGCGAGAGAGAGAACACAAGCAGGGGGAGTGGGAGAGGGAGAAGCAGGCTCTCCGCTGAGCAGGGAGCCCGATGCGGGGCTCGATCCCAGGACCCCGGGACCATGACCTGAGCCGAAGGCAGACATTTAACGACTGAGCCACCCAGGCGCCCCGAGAACTACATTTTTATTAGTCTTTTCCAAAGGACCAGCTGTTAGCACTGTTGATTTCTATCGTACATTTTTTTCATTGGCTTTTTATCACTTCCTTCATTTTACTTGGGTTTAATCTGTTTCTCTTTTTCAAAATCCTTTAGGTAGGGGGCGCCTGGGTGGCTCAGTTGGTTAAGCGTCTGCCTTTGGCTCAGGTCATGATCCTGGAGTCCCGGAATCGAGTCCCACGTCGGGCTCCCTGCTCAGCAGGGGGTCTGCCTTTCCCTCTGACCCTCTTCCCTCTCGTGCTCTCTGTCCCTCATTCTCTCTCTCAAATAAATAAATAAAATCTTTTAAAAAAATTTTTTTAGGGCTCCTGGGTGGCTCAGTTGGTTAAGCGATTGCCTTCAGCTCAGGTCATGATCCTGGAGTCCCAGGATCGAGTCCCGCATCGGGCTCCCTGCTCGGCGGGGAGTCTGCTGCTCCCTCTGACCCTCCCCCCTCTCATGTACTCTCTCTCTCTCTCATTGTCGCTCTCTCAAATAAATAAATAAATCTTTAAAAAATTTTTTTTAAAAATCCTTTAGGTAGGTACTCAAATCATTGGCTTTCTGTGTTTTCACCTTCCTTCCATCTTTTCTCATAAGGTACACATTTAAGATTATAAATTTCTCTCTAGGCAAAGCTTCGGCAGGTACCTGGGTGGCTCAGTCGGTTTAGCGTCTGACTTTGGCTCACTCAGGTCATGCTCTCAGGATCTGAGATCGAGCCCCATGTCCAGCCCCTCACACGCTGGGCTCTGTGCACATCAGGGAGTCTATTGTCCCTCTCTCTCCCCCTCTCTCCCTCTCCGCACATGTGCACATGCACTCTCTGTCTCTCAAATAAATAAAACCTTTAAAACAAAAAAGTTATGGGGTGCCTTGGTGGCTCAGTTTGTTAAGTGTCCAACTCAATTTCGGTTCAGGTCATGATCTCAGGGTCATGGGATCGAGCCCTATGTCGGGCTCCAGGCTCAGCTGGGAGTCTGCTTGAGATTCTCTCCATCTCCCTCTGCCCCTTCCCTCTGCAACCCCCTAAAATAAATAAATAAATCTTTATAAAAAATAAAAAGCTTTGGCTGTATCCTCCAAGTGTTGATAGCGATATCCTTACTGTCATTCAATTCAAAATTCTGATCATTTTGTGATTTCTCCTTTGGCCCATGGGTTATTTAGAAGTGTATTTATTCAGTGATAATTTTAGATTTCCTAATACTTTGAGTGTTGATTTACAGCCTCACTCCACTGTACTAAGAGAGCATCCTCTAAATGACTTAAATTCAGGGGCACCTGGGTTTAGTCGGTTAAGCGTCTGCCTTCCCCTCGGGTCATAATCCCGGGGTCCTGGGATCCAGCCCCTGTCTGGCTCCCTGCTTCGTAGGCCTGCTTCTCCCTCTCCCTCTCCCCCTGCTTGTGCTCTCTCTCTCTCTCTGTCAAATAAATAAAATCTTTAAAAAATAATAATAAAAAATAAATGACTTCAATCCAAAGTTGACGGAGGCTTGTTTCATGAACCAACATGCAGCCAATTTTGGTAAGAAAAATAATCCCACGTTCAGTGAAAAGGCTGTGCATTCCATCGGGGTCAGGTTCAGAGCTCCTTCCATGTCAGTTGCGTCATGTTGGTTCGTTGCTCTTTAGACCATCCGTATGAAGTTTTATCTACCTGTCCTATCATCTGTTGAGAGAGGTATCCCCCACTATGACCATGGATGCATCTATTTCTTCTTGTCGTTTGGCCTGTTTTCCTTTTATGTAAAAACCAGCCGCTTTTATGCGAAAACAGATTGAGAACTGGCATATTTTCCTGGTGGATTCATCCCCTCTTTATCGATTTCAGTGCCCCTCTTTATCTCTAGGAACACTTCTTGACTCAGAACCAGTGATGTCTGGTGTCAGAATAGTTACACTGGCTTCCTTTTTGTTGGCAGCTCAGGGATATGCTTCCTATGACAGAATTCCCCTTACTTTCCTTTCAAATTTTCTGTCTCTGTCTCTCTCTTACAGAGCTCTTATGGGAGTGGGGAGTTAAAAATGTTCTCTTTGTGGTTTTAAACTATTTTCTGACAGTGTTCCTAGAAGTGGTTTTCTTTATATTCATTTCCCTTGGGGTTCTCAGAACTTTTTTTTTTAAGATTTTATTTTATTTTTTTATTATTTTTATTATTTTATTTTTTTATTTGACAGAGAGAGACACAGCGAGAGAGGAAACACAAGCAGGGGGAGTGGGAGAGGGAGAAGCAGGCTTCCCGCCGAGCAGGGAGCCCGATGTGGGACTCGATCCCAGGACCCTGGGATCACGACCTGAGCCGAAGGCAGACGCTTAGACTGAGCTACCAAGGTGCCCAAGACTTTTTGAGTACTCTCTACCCCCACCGTGGGACTCGAACTCATGACCCTGAAATCAAGAATTGCATGCGTTTCTGACTGAGCCCAGCCAGGTGCCCCTCTCAGAACTTCTAAAATCTGTTGCTTGATGATTATTTTTACCAATATGCAAAATTTTTAGTTGTTAACTCCTAACATAACACTTCAGTTTCATTTTCTCTCACTTTTCCTTCTTAAATTCTTATTTCACATGTGTCACAGCTTTTCACTGGGTCCCCTGAGTCTTGTGTGCCTCCTTCTGTATTTTCTATTATTTTATGAACTGTGCTTCACTTTGAGTAATTCCTCTTGACCCGTTTTCTAGCTCCTTAATCTCTCTGCTCTCTGTGCTCTCTGTTGTTAAGCCCAACCACTGAATTTGTCATTTTGGTTACATATTTTCAATTCTGGAATTGCCATTTGACTATTTTTTTTAGCAAACTCTAGTTCTCTGGTGAAATTCTTCATCTATTTTTGTGAACGTAATAACAGTAGGCTTTTATTAAGTGCTTCTGGCCACTATCTGGGCCACCTGGAGGCTCGCTTTTATCACCTGGTTTCCTCTCTCTTGGTTTTCAGCCTCGCAGCCCTGACACTCGGGACTGACGTGTCATTTCCAGGGGAGCAGGAATGGGTCCCCCGCCTACCTCGGTGTGTTGGGTCTCCTTGGCATCAGTGAGCAGCTCGAAGGCCCTAGCTGCCCTTCACACGGACACCTTCATGGGCACCAATGCTCTGCCTGTGGTTACCTGGAGGCTTCTCCTCTTCTTGGGGCTTTGTCGTAAACTGGGCTGAAGGAGCTCACTGCCCTCCACGCAAGAAAAGGTGCGGATCCACGACTTACCTTCTTCCTTGCAACCACTTGTTTCTTCTAAAGGTGAGCAAGGAGGAGAAGGAGGAAGAGAGGAAATCATTAAGGAAGCCTGAAAGGGATGGAGGCAGTGCCTCCGGGTGCCTCCAATGGGGAGCAGAGGGGATGCCGTGGCCTCTTCGCTGCCCCTCGGTCCCCAGGCACTCGCCTGCTTCGTGGCCTTGGCCCATTCTCTTCCCTGTGCCTGGAGCACCCTTGGCACAGCTAGGCAGTCAACCTGGCTCCCTGGTGAAATGTCACTTTCCCTCAGCGCCCTCTAAAAACCTGTCAACCTCTCCCATGCTGTCTCTGCCTCTCCCTCTCTCCACCGTGTCCATAGGACTCATCCACATCAAACAGATGCTCCATCTACTTCTTCACTTATTTTGTTTTCTTTTTTTTTTTTTTTTTTTTTAAGATTTTATTTATTTATTTGAGAGAGAGAGAATGAGAGACAGAGAGCATGAGAGGGAGGAGGGTCAGAGGGAGAAGCAGACTCCCCGCCGAGCAGGGAGCCCGATGCGGGACTCGATCCTGGGACTCCAGGATCATGACCTGAGCCGAAGGCAGTCGTTTAACCAACTGAGCCACCCAGGCGCCCCTATTTTGTTTTCTTTCTCCTCTCACTCAAATGGAAGTTCACACAGGCACCGATTTCTGTCTGATTGGTTCCCTACTCTTCCCCGGGGCCTAGCGCTGGGCTTAGCACAGAGGAGCTAAGATTCACCAGCATTTGTTGGATGAACGACAAAAATGTTAAAACACTTATGATGTGAATGACAATGGAGAGAGCGTAAGGTTCGGTGACTTCTAACGGCCCTCCCAACGTTGAGAAAAGAAGCGAAGAACTCTGTTTCTGTGCACAAGAGTAAAGACCAAGAGAAGGGCCAAACGGCACAGTTACTACTCACCATTCAACACCTGGAGGCTCAGCAAACCTAAGGAAAACAACACACAAACTGAATCGCAAAAGGCAGCACGAACAGTGCCGTCAGGTCCGCAGGCCCGACAAGCTCACCACAAGCTACCGCTCCTCCAAGAAACCCTGCTGGATTCCAGGAACCTTTTCTAGTTGCCACCTCTCTCGGGACACTGATCCCTATTGCCTTATAACCATGGTCTCCCCCACCAGACGACGAGTTTATGCAGACATGCGAACATGTCGAGTTCATCTTTGGGGTTTCCACAACCCTGCACGGTCCCGGCACATACTGCGTGTGGAATAATATCCTTGCCAGACAAGCTTCCCACCAAAACCCCACAGCAGGCATGGAGTGAGATTCTTACCTAGGATCCCTGATGTTGCCCATGCAGGGAAAAGGGTGGTCCGGGAGGCAAGGTCACGGAGGTAGGCGAGGTCCAGAGTGTCGAGTCCAAGGGGTCATGAGAGACGAGGCCATAAGGAGGAAACAAATCACCAGGTCAGAAGGTGGGAGACCAGGAACCCATGAGAGCAGAGCCCAGGGCGGGCGTGGTGATCAGTTAGCAGTTGGCAGTGAACAGGGGAGACCATCCAAAGCCTCATTGTCTGGGTCAGAGGGGAAATCGAATGGCTGAAGGCACTTGCATCGGATCAGGGTTAGGCTGGGAAGGCAGCCACCATCCTTCGCCTTGCAGACTTGGGACGAATAACGCCTACTTTGTGACAACGTTGTGGGGGAGTACAGAGCATGATACCTTAAAGGTCCTGCCTCCTATGCCCAACACTTGGGGAATTCTTAATGGGCTTCAGTTATTATAATCACCATCATCACCATATCATTGCCCAGATCCCTGATCTGAGGAGGGAGGTTGGTTCCCATAGGACACCCCACCTTTTTGAAAGTAGTCCCTGGGTTTTAAAGAAATTTCTCTAGAGATGATCCATGGCTAGGAATGGACCCATTAGCAGAGATAAGAAAGGGAACAAAGCAGGGGGGGAGGGCAACGTGAACTAAGAATCTTACTTTTCAATACTGTTGAGATGCGGGGCAAGGAGGTGAACATCCAGTAGAGGTCATTGGACACCGACAGAAATAGAAAGGAGGGGACCAGGAAGGTGTTAATGGCTCCTTCTTAGCTCACCCCACCCTGATGGTTCCCAAAGAGACCCTCCCATAGGAGAGAAAGGAGGGTATCCCCCAGATTTCATGGGATGCTCTGAGGCCAGGATGGGTTGCTTCTACTATACTTGTCCCCTTTGGAGAGGCATTTATCCAGGTGGCCAGAAGCCTCAGGTGCCCATTTTCCTTGGGGATTCATCCCCCAGAGATTAGAAAGATTGTCAGCAAAGGATCCCCTTGACCCATTTTTATCTAATTTCTCTCCTGAGGCTCAGGAAAGAGTGGGCTGCACCTCTTACACATAACTCAATACATCCTTGAATTCTGGGGCAGTGGTCCTTGGCTTTTGAGAATCTGATAAAATCCAGGGACCTTATATGCATATGGGCTCACATACCCAGTCATACCTGCAGCCTCGGACCCACCTGAGTCCCAGACACCTTCTCTCAATTTTCCCTGCAGCCTCAAGGGGCAGGTGGATCCCTACAGCTTATCCTGAGCCTCCTGCAGAGGTGGGGGCAGTGGGCAGTAGATTGAGACCTCCCTTAGCAGAGGGTCTCTCTCAACCTGGGCCCTAAATCAAAGAGAAGAATTCGAAGATCCCCTTCTCTTTCTTGTTTCCTATACTTCATAGCACCCAAACACATCCCAGTGACCCCTAAAAAAGGAAAAATAACTTACTTTTCACTGGAGGGCGCAGCAGAACCAGAAGTCAGGAAGTCAATATGGAAAAGAGCGGGCAAGAGAGTAAGATAACATTAACACCGCCCCAAGGACACTCCATTATTCCTTCATTAAATAACCTTAAAATCACTTTCAACTTTTTCTTGCGTACTAATTATAAACTCACAAAATATTGCCAAAATAGTACAGAGAGATCCTGTGTGACCGCTGTTCAGCTTCTCCCAATGGCGGCGTCTTACATAACCATGGTACTTTGTCAAAACCAGTAAATTGATGTTGGCGCAATTCCAGTACCCAGACGATAGAATGTACTCCGATTTCACCAGTTTTCTCGTGCACTCTTTTTTAAAAAATGTTTTGTTTTCTTAAATACTTACCAATCTCAGAGTCATAGGGTAGCCATCTTAAAATAACGTGGACATCATTACCGTGCTTTATAAGTGAAAGAAGGGATGAGGGTGTTTAGGAGAGCCACACAATGACCCAACACAGGTGGGTAACAGTGAATCACTACCTCTCCATCTCAAGGGGAGAGTAGAAGTGGGATTGAGACTGAAGACTGAGGGAAAAGCACCACTTCTTTTTCGTCCACTTCACCCCCATAAATTATGATGGACCCCACCGAAACAATCTGCTTATTGAGTTGAAGTTGGTGGGTCCATATGTGTAGATTTAGTGTGTTGAAGGATCACCACCTGGGAAGCTTGTTTCAAACAAGGAGCCTGAAGCTCCACCCCAGATGTCCTGATTCTTTAGGTAGATCTGAGATGGGATCCTAATTTTAAACAAAGACCCTGAGAGGCATTTCTCTGGCTCAGAGGTCAGCAAACATCTTCTTCTTCCCTCTCTCTCTCTCTTTTTTTTTTTAACTAGGCTCCACGCCCACTGTGGAGCCCGACACGGGGCTTGAACTCATGACCCTGAGATCAAGAGTCGGACACTTACCCAACTGAGCCACCCAGGTGCCCCAACAAACATCTTCTATAAAGGGCCAGATAGTAGGTATTTTAGGCTTTGCAGGTCAGCAGTCATAGTCGTGACTCCTCAACTGCTCTGGCAGCAAGAACCCAGCCACAGAGGATGCATAAATGAACGTGTATGATTAGGTGTCAATAAAACTTTATTTAAAAAAAACAGGAAGTGGGCCAGGCTGTAGTTTGCCAACTCCAGCTCTAACGCAGTGGTTCTCAAACCGTCTGCATCAAATCACCTGAGAAACCTTTCTGAAAGAACAGATTCTAGAGCCCACCCCGTGGTATTCTTATGCAAAAATTGTGGGTGGAACACAGAAAATCACGTTTTGTTTTGGTTGTTTTGTTTTTTTAACTTCCTGACGATCAGCCAATTTCGGGAACCATGTCTTCTAACTTGGGCTCCATCCGGTTCACGGTCCTGTTGTGAGAATTCACTAATACAACAGAGATAGATGCTCCACTGTTATTTCTCTTCAACTCCTTCCAGTTAACAAGGATACCAAAGATACCATGCATTAGCAGTTGTAGGGGACATTTGTTTCCTTCAAGGAACATTTGTGTAGCCCAGCTGTGTCCCAGACCTTATTCTAGGCCATGGAGTTAAAAGATGGGCAAATCTTGGCCTCAGAAGAGGAGGAGAGAAGCTCCCTTTCCCACCCCATGTCCCCCAAGAGGCAGTTGTTAACCATCTGCCAGCACACCACAGCTGAGATTCTCCAGTGGGGTCAGTTTTACCGACCGTGCTCCTGCCCCCACGCCAATGTCTAAATGCCAGGGTCGGGACCAACCCTTTCCCAGATATTTTTAAGGAATTTCAAGGCCCAGAGAGGGTTACAAGAATGTGATCTCAAGGACACGATACTCACTTTCTTCTTCGGTCCTGTCTGGAGGGGAGAATGCAGGCAGCCGGGTCCCGATGGAGGTGCAGAGTAGAGAGAGAAATGGGCATTAGGACCGGAAGCCTAGATACTGGCAAGTAGGTGTCCCTGACCGGTCAGAGGAGAGCAGAGGCGAAGGACTACTGGAGATGAGGCAGATGAAGACTGTATCGTGCAGTCAGTCAGTCTCTCTCTCTCGCAAATCTGGACGGAGCATCTACCATGTGCAAGGCGTGAGGACACATGGACAGCAAAGCGGGCGAGGTCCTCAGGCACAGAGAGTCAAGTCAGAGAAGCAGTGACAAGAGTCATCTGTGGAGCACGATCTGGGTGAATGTGTTTGGGTAAACCTGCAGGGTGCAGTGGGAACCTATAAGGGGGTGTGGTTGCTGACCTTGTCCGGGGGCCAGGGAAGGCCTCTCAGAGGCACTGTCGCCGTGTCTCAAACCTGAAACATGAGTAGGGTTAACCGTGGGAGGACGTCTGGAAGCGGGGAGAGGAACGCATCCCAGGCTGAGGGAACAGCGTGGGCACGGTCCTGGGTGGGAAGGAGCCTGGGGCTTTGGAAGGATTTCGATGGCACAGGAGTATCTGGAGCTAGATGACGCAGAGCCGTGTAGGTGAGCTGAAAGCTCTCAGACTTCATCCTAACAACAGGGACGCAGCATTGCAAGATTTGGACCCCTGTCCAGATCCCAGCTCCACACACAGTAGCTTTGACCTTCAGCAACGTACCCCACCTCTCCGCAGCTCAGTGTCCTCGTCATAAAAATGGAATTCTAATAGGGTGACCAGCCATTCTGGCTTGCCCGGCACCGAAGGGGTTCCCGAGAGAGAGAGTTTTAATGCTAACACTGCAAATGTCCCGGGCCAACAGGCTCACTTTAGATTATGATGGCATCTACCTCTGTTAGGAGAATGAAAGAAACAATGCAGGCAGAGCCCTGAAAACACACTGGCTTTTTAAGGGGCTTAATGAAACTTCTATTAGTTGCCACTTTGCCCCTGATGCTCTGCTTCCTTCTGGACCTCAGTTTCCCCAGCTGTATATTGGGTCACATGATCTCCAGCCCCATGAGCCTATGACTCAGGTTGCGGGTATTAGGTATTAGGTCATCACGCCCAATAATGGCTTTATTACCTTGATCTTTGGGTTTATAGCGGGCGCTTGGCATGTGAACTAAGAAGCACATTTTTTAAAAATGTGCAGCTGCCTTCCAAGGAGGGCTGACGTGTATGAGTGATGTGGATTGTCTGAGGGTTGGAGTTAGGGAGAGCTGAATGATTCACCCCACAGGCAGCGGGGGAGGAACGGAGCCCCTGAGATGGGAGAATTCTGTCTACTTAGGTTGTGACCTCTGCTGTCTCCCTAACCCTCCTTGGGACTCGTCCACTTGCAGACACGAGCGGATTTCTCATGGGAACCAACAGAGGAGAGTTCTGCTCCCAGGCTGATGAGAACTGTTCTCTTCAAGCAGCAGAGCCAGTAAAGAGGGCTCTGGACTCCAGAATCCACAGAGTGTAGGGTGGGCGGAGTTGGGCCAGCTCTAGCCGGCTCCCTAGCACTGAGATTTTCATATATTTTGTCTTAACCTCATAAGCACTAGCCCTGCTTTGCGGGAAGAAGACAGACTTGTCCCTGGTCACTCGGCTGGTAAAGAGTGGAGCTGGGCTGGAGCTCCAGGTACATCTGCTTCTGGAAGGCCAGCTCACACCCACTCTGCCTGGGTGTCTGGGGCCATATGCATCCCCTTGGAAGTGGGATGTGAGCCGTCAGTGATGGCTGAGGAGATCTCAGGGGGGCCAGGGAAAGGGGGGTGGGGAGTCGTTCCCCTCCCAATTCCCCAGTGAGCAGAGAGAAAGTCTCAAAATGATGCTGGCTTGTCTCTTACCCCCTCTGCAACACTCTTTCTACCAAAGTGGGGAGAACAGGCTTCAGATGAAGAGTCTCAGTAGAGACCAGCATAGTGTTATAACATACTAATATTTTATTTTCATTATATTTATTTTTACAGTGTCTGTTTATAATGAACAATACTGGCTTTCTACTTTCTCACATGATGTCTTGTTTCCTTTTCAAGTTTATCTGTGTAGGTAAAAGAACTGAATTCTGGGGGCGCCTGGGTGGCTCAGTCGTTAAGCGTCTGCCTTCGGCTCAGGTCATGATCCCAGGGTCCTGGGATCGAGCCCCGCATCGGGCTCCCTGCTCAATGGGAAGCCTGCTTCTCCCTCTCCCACTCCCCCTGCTTGTGTTCCCTCTCTCACTGTGTCTCTATCAAATAAATAAATAAAATATTAAAAAAAAAAAAGAACTGAGTCTGTTTAAAGAAAAATGTAAGTGGTAGTATGGCTGGTGCATGGATGTGGCAGGAACTCCTACCTGTGTCCAGTCTCCCTATTTGTACAAAATGGGGACACAGTTTTTTCAGCCATCCCCGCATCGAAAATCAAGAAGTTATAGAATTGGGGCGCCTGGGTGGCTCAGTCGGTTGGGCGGCTGCCTTCAGCTCAGGTCATGATCCCAGGGTCCTGGGATCAAGCCCTGCATCGGGCTCCCTGCTCAGCAGAGAGCCTGCTTCTCCCTTTCCCTCTGCCTGCCTCTCTGCCTACTTGTGCTCTCTAACTCTCTGTCAAATAAATAAATTAAAAAAAAAAAAAGAAGAAGTTATAGAATTCCCTGTGTTGCCTGACATGGGGAATAAGCATTCTTGTTGGCTGTTGGCGGGAGTGAAAATGTGTTCAGTCTCTGTCCACATTTTCTTTTCTTTTTTTTTTTTTAAGATTTTATTTATTTATTTGAGAGAGAGAATGAGATAGAGAGCATGAGAGGGGGGGAGGGTCAGAGGGAGAAGCAGACCCCCTGCTGAGCAGGGAGCCCGACGTGGGACTCGATCCCAGGACTCCAGGATCATGACCTGAGCCGAAGGCAGTCGCTTAACCAACTGAGCCGCCCAGGCACCCTCTGTCCACATTTTCAATGCCCATGCTCTTTGATCCGGCCGTTTCCCTGTTAGGAGTTTATCTCACACATAAGTCAATGCAAACACGAGAAAAGCAAGAAAATCCAAGGAGTGCAAGCATGTTGCAGCATCGCTTGCCATGGGATAAACACGAACAAAAGCAGATCCGAAACGAAGATAAGAAGAAAACAAAAGTTCTGTGAACAGGAGACTCATTAAATTACACGAGAGTGAGTGAAATAGTGTTCAGATATTTGAAAGAAAGAGGCAAGTTCTGCTGAAAGGCACAATGTTTTTAACTCAAAAAGTGGAGGGTAACCATATGCATGCGTGAATATTTCTGGTAAGAATGCACCAGAGACTTGACAGACCTGGGATGGGACAAGGAGGAGATTCTGATGTTGACTTTATGTCCCCTCAACTTCTCCCACACACACATGCTATTTTTATACCTTCAAAAATCTACAGGATAATAACTATCAGGTAGATTTCCAGCTCTGCCATGTGGGAATAAAAAATTTCCATCACCTTAAAACTCAAAGAAACACAATGGGACTGGATGCTATCCGAATGGCTCTTCCCAAATCACTAGGGCATTAAATAAATGAATAAATAAAATACGTATTTTAAATGAATAAGTAACAGTGTAGATGACTCCCTCCGTAAGTCCGCATGACCTTGTAGACAAGAGAAGAGACACACCAGAAAGGATACAGGCCTCCCACTTACCATCTGTGGACAACCTGGTCATCATACCTGAGGAAGAAGATACACCACACGGTATGCAAATATGACACAAAGAAATAGTCCTACTGAATGGATTTCCCCAGCTCAACAGATTTAACAACCTCTCTTCTTTGGGAAGTACAGCTATGCTGCCTCAGGCATGATTTAGGGTTTCCCTCAACATTCCCACCGTCCCCTTTCCCCATCATCACTAGCGGGCATCCCTTGTCTCTGATATCATTTCTGTTTATTTGTCTCTGTTCTCTGAGTTCTTAAAGGGGGAGCATATCTGATCCATCTGGTCCAGGCACATAGGAGATGCTCAGAAATTCATGCTCAAAGTTCCCCACCAAAGTTCACAGTCTAAAGCCATCATGAGCATGACAAAGGATTTACCTAGGATTCCTGAAGCAGCCCATCCAGAAGAGTCAGCATGGTGGTGGCCAAGGTCACGGATGGGGTACAGAATGGCGGGATCACGGAGATGGAGCCACAGGTGGAAAACCAAACATAAAATGAGATGCTGGGGGTGAGGAACGGGCTGGGGAGTAGATTCCACAGCGGGTGGTGGTGGGCAGTTAGGGGCTGAGACCCAGAACCCTGTGAGAGGCTGGAGTCTCTGCATTTGATACTGGAGGGAGCTTAAGTAAGCTGGGGAACTGTCACGGACCATTGCTCAGCCACGCTAGGAAGAGAGGCAGGAGCGACCCATTCCTGACTCTAGAAAGAGGTGCCGAGTCTTTAGCTCCAGTGACCTCACACCAGCCCTCTCAGATCAGAACAGTGTCGTGTTGCCTGTGAAGGATGCACAAGAGAAAGTCTGCCTGCAGACTGAGCAGGTGCAGAGATTCAAACTCAGAGCTCTCTGACGTCCTCCGTAAACCTTCCACGTCCTCATCCACAAAATGGGAATGTTGGTACCCGCCATGGGGTTGTGGTAAGGTTCCCTCCGTACTGAGGAATTCTACTATGTTTGTTAGTGGAGACGTCTGTATCTGAGTAGCTCACAAAACCATCCTCCATATCACTTAAAGTAATCACATAGTAACTTGTCGGGAATATCGGGTTACATGTGATATCCTAACTATACGTTTTACTACCTTGGACTGGTCACTGAACTCACAATGCCTCTGAAAAATGCAGATATTATGTCCCATTTGGAGCTGTGGCAATAAGGAAGGAAGAGAATGCATATGGGCGGGGGGGGGGGGGGGGGAGCTTAACCTAATTCCTAGCCAAAGGTAAACATTCTATAAATGTTAGAAATAGTAATATGGGGGCGCCTGGGTGGCTCGGTTGTTAAGCGTCTGTCTTCGGCTCAGGTCAGGATCCCACGGTCCTGGGATCAAGCCCCCGTCTTGGGCTCCCTGCTCAGCAGGGAGTCTGACTCTCCCTCTGCCCCTCACCCCCAACGCCCTCCCCCCCGCTCCTTCTTTCTCTCAAATAAATAAATAAAATCATTTTTAAAAGAAGAAATGGGGGGTGCCTGGGTGGCTCAGTCGTTAAGCGTCTGCCTTTGGCTCCGGTCATGATCCCAGGGTCCTGGGATCGAGCCCCACATTGGGCTCCCTGCTTGGTGGGAAGCCTGCTTCTCCCTCTCCCGCTCCCCCTGCTTGTGTTCCCTCTCTCTCTGTCTCTTTCTCTCTGTCAAATAAATAAATAAATAAAATATTTAAAAAAAATAAAAATAAAAGAAGAAATGGTAATATGATGTAAGTAGTAATAATCATAATAATTGCATTCTTACTTAGAGATGATTGGGTATGTGCGTGTAGGCAGTGGATAGAAGCAGAAAGGACTGTTGAACTGGTTTTCTTAGGCTGCGTTAAAAAGTGCCTCACATCTGTGACTGCATTTAGCCACATGAAATAGGCACAGAGAGGTCAAGTGACTTCTCCAGGGTGGTCCAGTAAGGAAGGGGCAGACCTGGGCTCTGAACCCAGAGGTGCCTGGTGCTGAGTCGGTGCCCTTTGGGCGGGTCATCACCTCACGTCCTGACTTAGCCTCCTGCCTCCCCTGCTTGCAGACTCCGTCGTGAAGCTGTGGGCTCATTTCCCTGAACTGGTTCCAGATCGCCGTCTGTTATCCAATGAATGTGTATATTCCCCCCAAATTCATATGTTGAAGCCCTAATCCCTAAAGTGATGTCTCTGGAGGGGGCTGTCCTTCGGGAGGTAATTAGGTTTAGATGAGGGCA
This sequence comes from Neomonachus schauinslandi, assembly GCF_002201575.2. NCBI lineage: Eukaryota > Metazoa > Chordata > Mammalia > Carnivora > Phocidae > Neomonachus > Neomonachus schauinslandi. The sequence goes on from NC_058418.1 coordinate 2,353,708, forward strand.
GGAGGGAGGAGTCTCATGATGGGATTAGTGCCCTATGGCTCCCTGCTCCACCAAGTGAGGACACAGTTGGAGGCGGCTATCTGCGTGCCAAAGAGCAGGCTCTTACCAGGAGCTGAGTACCTGGCACCTTGATTTCGGATTTCCAGCCTCGAACTGTGAGCGATAACTGTTGTTTCCACCACCCAGGCTCTGGTAGTCTGTTATAGTGGCCCGGGCTGCCTTAGGCACCATCTGTGGGGATTCCTGAGCACATAGTGATGATGTGGCTTTTTCAATCATACCCAGAAAGCAGAGAAGGAAATCAATCTGTCCAGCTATTAGATTTCAGGTGGACTCGAAGTTAGCTCCATGGCCTGATGACTTTCCTTCAGTCATATGTAAACCATGAAAATGTGCTCAATTTCTGGGCAACTGGGTTTGATTGATTGATTGATTGGCTGGGGGAGGAGAAGAAGGGGTGTGGTATTTTGTTGTCTTCAAGATATTCTAGTACTCGATTTTGTAGGTTTCTAGATTAGAAGCTGGGCTATAGACAGCCAAGAGAAGAAAGACCCATTGAAGGTCAGCAGAAATTACCCCTGTCAGACACAGACAATCAAACCAAAGGGAGGCAGGTGGACCCAGAGTCTTACCTTTCAGCACTGTTGACGGACAAGCCCCGGGAAGGAGAGGACCAACGGCGGCCAGTGGGATCATTTTCCCAATAAAGGTTCAAAAAGAATACGAAATCAATCAAGTCATCCTTCATACCTCAGTGTACCCCATAGGTCCCCAGATAGGATAGGGAAGTAGACTGAGAAGCTGTGACCCGTTCTAAGAACCCTGGACCCCTTTGGGGACACATTTATCCCAAAGTCAAAAAACCCCAGAGATACCAGTTGTCTGGGGCATCCAGATTCTCCCCCTCCACCGGGGTTTTGGGAGGTTTGCCGAAGGAGAGTCTGTCTCCATAACAACCAATTGTTATCTCCACTTATCAACTGGAGACCAGGAAGGTTAATACTTGGAAAAGAGGGAAGCTTATCCAGTCCACAGAATATTTTTCTCATCTAAAACCCACCAAATGAATACATGCAATCTATTCCAATCCAGTTGTACTTTTTAGAGCAGAAGTTCACTGATCCGACTGAAAGTCTGATCAAAGCTATAAAGTCCACATTCCCAGAAAACCACACCAGTTCTCGATCCTCTTTCTCTCTCTTGCACACTCAGTTTTACACAAGATTGCAAAGGCTTATTGACCTCCCTGAAGTCCACCTATTTGCCCCTTGGGATCTGCAGATTCTGGGTTTGGAGCCTGAGTCAGGACTGAGAGCCTCTGTCGGAATCTGCCCTGGTTGATCGTGGTGGTCAACACTTTTGCCTCTCCCTCGCACCCCTTCTCCAGGTTGAAGGGCTTTCTAGTTAGGTAGGGGGAAGGAGGTAGGACTTACTTACATTTGACTGGAAAGGCAACAGAACCAGGAGTCAGCGGATTGACATGGAAAATAAAAGCAAGGGAGAGAGTAGGATTAATGCTAACATTATCCATCTCAGTTAATTTCTTTATTCCTTCATGGAGCATTTGTGTCTTTACTACTTATAGTTCTTCCCTGTCCCCAAGACAAAGCCTGTGTGTGGACCCAAGTCCCACCTTTCCCCAGCATTCCCTGAGGGGTCTTGACATCGGAAGGAATCTGAGAGGAGATAGCTATGGGAATACAAACTTGGGGGTTTACACAGTTCTTACTTTTTTCTTCAATGGCGACTGGAAGCACAAGTGTTAGCCATCCAGAGTGCAACAGGAGCAGGGAGTAAGGAGAGAATTCAGTGTTAGATCACTGCGATGCTCACAGAGACAGATAACCCGCCCACTATGTATGTCAATAAATCTACTCAGGTCCACCCATCATCCATCCATCATTCACCCAACCGACATTCATTTGGCACAGACTCTGGCCGTGCCACATGCTTGGTGCTGGGGATGCAGACGAATCAGATTCAGCCCCTGCTCTGTAGACATTTGCAAGACTGGTTGGGAAGAGAGATGCTGGTACACAGTTAATAAGACATCTCAAACCCTGCTCTCATGCAACCTGCGACCTATGGATGTCTTGAACTTCTTACAGGCTCTTCAAACATAGCATGTCCCAAAGAGAATTTGTAGTCATCATCCTCCCACCCATCAAAAAGTAATGTTATTTTTTGTTAATAAAATAAACATCCATGGATTCACAGTGATATAAATAAATACTTGAATAAATAAATAGAGCACATGGGCCAACTCTTCCTCACAGAAGAATTTCAATTAATACATGTAGAAGGAATAAGAGAAATAGAGAATCACCATGGAGCAAATATGACGGTGATCATCTTTGCAGGCAAGATCCACTGGTGGATGCTATAATTGGTGGGCAAATGTTTAAGGAGAAATAGGGTATTTGCATAGTCTCCAACTCCCCCAGGACATTCATTAATTACAAAGGGGAAATAGTTACTGGACCGTAGAGAACCCTGACAGACACACCGTAACCAAATGATCAAGGTTAACATCTCAAGTAATGAGACACATTGACGTTCCTGACAAAATGGCACAGAGAAGGGCCTAGCACCCCTTCCGTGGACTTCTTGCCCAAAACGCATAACCTCAACATAATCGTGAGACAATTTCAGACAAGCTGAGACTGAGAGACATTCTTCAGAATATCTGACCATTCTTTTTCGAGAGGGTCAAGGTCATGAAAGATTGGCCGACTCAGCCATGAGTTGTAAGGACTAATGGTAAGAGTGAGGAGATGTGATGACTCAGGGCAATGTGGGATCCTGGATTGGATCCTCAAATAGTAAAGGGACATTTGTGGGGAAACTGGTAAAATTGGAATAGGGTCTGTAATTTAGGTAGTAGTTTTGTAATGATGTTAAGGTCCTGGCTATCATTGCTGTGCTATTGTTGGGTAAGATGGTAACATTAAGGGAGGTTGGGAGGAGGGTGTTTGGGAACTCTAGTTTTGTGACTTTTCTGTATGTCTAAAATTACTTCGAAATAAAGTTTAAAAAAAAATCAATTGCTCTACAGAACTCTCCCATCTCAGTTAAGGGCAGCACAATCATCCAGCTGCAAAAAATATAAAGTGAAATGAAATGAAAAAATAAAATTATAGGAGTCTTTCTTCACTTCTCTCTTTCCCTAACCCTGGTTCCCCCCCAATCTATTCTTCATTAGGACCAAGATTGATCATTTAACCACACACACACACACACACACACACACACACACACACACACACCTAAATATGACACTCCCTTTCTGACAGCCTTGTAATAGCTTCCTTGTGATATCCACATCCTAATCTGACCCACAAGAGCCCTTGTGTGCTGGTTTCTGCCTCCTCTCCATTCTTACTTGTAACCATCCGCACCCATCATGCCCCTCTCCCCATCCACCATGCTCCAGAAACACAAGCTTCTCTAAGATCCATGAAGGGACCAATTGCCTTCCTGCCCCAGGGCCTTTGCATGTACCATCCCCCCCCAGACTGACTCCCTAACTCTGACTGGCTAGCTTCTTTTTTTTTTTTAAGATTTTATTTATTTATTTATATGAAAGAGAGACAGTGAGAGAGGGAACACAGCAGGGGAGTGGGAGAGGGAGAAGCAGGCTTCCCGCTGAGCAGGGAGCCAGATGCAGGGCTCGATCCCAGGACCCTAGGATCATGACCTGAGCTGAAGGCAGATGCTTGATGACTGAGCCACCCAGGCGCCCCTGGCTGGCTAGCTCCTACCCATCATCGGCATCTCCCCTCAGATGTCACTTATCCAGAGAGGTCTTCTCTCAATGGCCACACTGGGACGTGCTTATTTGTGTAACATGAGAATTCTGTGAGGATGGGACTCTGTCTGTCTTTTTCATCCACTGCATTCCCAGCATTGAGCACAGGGAACAAACCAGGAACTCAATGAATATTTGTGGAGCAAATGAGACAATAGGAACTCAGCATTGTGATGAGACTCAAGCGCTCTTTCCAACATGTGGTGTCCTTACATTGTAAAGATCTGGGGCCTCACTAGAACTCTGTGACCATAAAAATGTCAACTCCCAGGCACCAGGCACACATAACCGCATCGATGACACACAGAAATCCGATGCACTGGAGATGCTTATGATGCCCATTGGTCCGATGAGGACAGTCAGGCTTATTCAAGCAATGTCTCCCCACCAAAGTCACAAAGAGCCCGTGACAAAACCAGATGCAGATGCAGGTCTGTCTCCAAGGCAGTGCTACACTGGGGCTGTAGGGTTACAGGGCTCACCCACCCCCCATCTTGACCCGGGAAGAGGGAAACGAGGGTGTCTGCACCTGAAGCCAGCAGGAGTCTGGTCAGACCTCAGGAGGCTACCCGGAGCCAGCCACGGGAGCCTGGGCACTGTAAGCAGAAAGGAAGAGGAGAAGGGGAATGGGTGCCAACCTTACCTTCACGGGGAATGCAGGCTTCCGCCAGTCCCAGGAAAAGCAGAATCAGCAGGGGCATCCTCAGAAACAGCTTGCAAGTGCGCATAGTGGGGCGGGATCTGGGGTGGACGTTCTCCTTCCAAGACAGACAGGACTCTGGTCACCCACTGTCCTCCAGGACTCCCAGGGCCAAGCTACCCGCCCACGCATGCCCTTTCGCTGGCCCCATGCCCCTGCCACCAGCTGCTGACGCAGGAGCTGTTCTTCCTGCCTGCATTGCTTATTTATCTTAAAGAAGCACTCTAGATAAAATGCCCAGCATGATGCTTGCTGTCCTCCCTGCCTCCTTACCGTAGGGCCCTTGAGCTGAGTGTTTCCTTACATTTTTAAATGGTTGGCCAGGGGGGAAGACAAAAAAATAATATTCCACGGCAAGTGGAATTCTAGTGTCCACAAAGAACGTTTTATTGGAACACAGCCCATTCATTTGTGTCCTGCCGCGAGGACTGTCCTGCTCCAAAGTTGGAGGTGAACAGCCGTGACACAGACCATCTGACCCACAAAGCCGAAAATAGCCACTATCAGACTCTTGATGGAAAAGTGTGCCGACCCTGTCCTGGACAAATTGTGTAAGTTTCTGAAAACAACAACACAAGCAAACAAAAACACCTGTCATACTTCTGCCCCGAGATAAGTATTATTTTCACATTCTTGTGCATTTACATGTCCCTAACATTCACTGGCTATGTGCCCTGAACAACTTACTCAGCCACTTTGTATCTCAGCTTCCTCATCTATAAAATGGGTATAATGGTATTTTCAACCTCATTGGTGTTGAAAGATTAGTTGTGTATATATCTATAAAGCACACGGAATGGTGCAGATAGTCTCCCTGTATGTATATCAAGAATACAATATATGAACATATCATGATTATACATACATTTAATACATGATATATGTGATATGCATGCATATCTTTTTTAAAAGATTTTATTTATTTTAGAGAGAGAGTGTTAGCAGGGGGAGGGGCAGAGGGAGAGGGAGAGAGAGAGTCCCAAGCGGACCCCATGCTGAGCGTGGAGCCCAATGGGGGCTCAATCCTACGACCCCGAGACCATGACCTGAGCTGAAACCGAGAGTCAGACACCCAACTGACTGAGCCACCCAGACGCCCCTACGCATGTGTATCTTAAGAAGCGATCATTTCATGCATAAAGTATTTAAAGTGCTTTGTTCTTCATGCACAATGTGTACTGAGCATTTCTCCAAGGCTTCAAATATTCATTAACCATAAAGTTTTATGAGCAAAACTTTAAAATATTTTGCCATAAAAATAAAGCATATTATAAATAGATGGGGCAGAGGGGATTTTCGAGGCAGTGAAAGTCTTCAGCATTACACTGTAATGGTGGGTACATAACATGCATTTGTCAAAATCCACAGAACTATACAACAGGGAGTGAACCCTAATGTAACCATAGACTTCAGTTAATAATAAAGTATCGATATTCATTCATCAATTGTAACAAATGTACCACACTAGTGTAAAATGTTAATTATGGAGGAACCTGAGTGTCCAAGATCAAGGTGACAGCAGTCTGGGGAGGGGCCCTTCTTTGCTTGCAGGTGGCTGCCTTCTTGTAGTACTCTCACATGGCAGGGAGCAGAGAGAGGGAGCACAAACTCTCCGGTCTCTTCTCACGAGCACACTGATCCCATACATGAGGGCTTCACCCTCGTGACCTAATCACCTCCCCAAGTCCTCACCTCCTAATACCATCCCACGGGGGATTAGGATTTCGACACATGAATTTGGGGAGGACACACTGGGCCCAGAGCACATGCAGATGCTCAGAACAGCACCATCTGCAATAGCCGAAAAGTGGAAGCAACCCAAATGCCCACCGATGGATGAGTGGATAAGCAAATGTGGTCGGTCCGTATCCTGGGATATTATGTAACTATGAAGGTAATAAAGTACTGATGCGTGTTACAACATGGATGCACCTTGAAAACACTATGCTCAGGGCGAGCAGCCAGCACAGGAGACCACATATTCTATGACTCCGTTTGTATAAACATCTGGAATAGGTAAATCCATAGAAACAGAAAGTATGGTAGTCACCACTAGGGGTGGGGGCACAGGGGAGGGGAGTGAGTGCTGAGTGATAACGGGGTCCCCTTGGGGGTGATGAAAATGTTTTCAAATTTGGTACAGGGGACGGTTGCACAACATTGTGAATGTGCTAAATGTCACGGAATTGTATATTTAAAATAATTAACCTTAGGGTTAATTATAATTTAAGGTGTCTGACTTGGGCTCAGGTCATGATCTCAGGGTCCTGGGATCAAGCCCCATGTCAGGCTTCCTGCTCAGTGGGGAGCCTGCTTCTCCCTCTCCCTCTGCCTCTCCTCCTGCTCGTGTGTGCTCTCTCTCTCTCAAATAAATAAATAAAATCTTTTAAAAAACCCCTGACTTTATATTAGGTAAATTTTATGCCAACTAAAAAACACTTTAGGGGCGCCTGGGTGGCCCAGATGGTTAAGCGTCTGCCTTCGGCTCAGGTCATGGTCCCAGGGTCCTGGGATCGAGCCCCGCATTGGGCTCCTGGCTCGGCGGGGAGTCTGCTTCTCCCTCTCCCTCTGCTCCCACTGCTCATGCTCTCTCTCTCTCTGTATCTCTGTGTCTCAAATGAATAAATAAAATCTTTAAAAAAAAAAACACCTTAAGTGTGGAAAAATACATTAAAGGCTCTCAAAATGACAATCAAATATATTCCTGTATTACGAGAAAAAGTACACGCACAGTGACTGCTCATATTAAAATTCAACCGATTTAAAAATTAAACCACCAGCAGCAGCAGCACCAGCCCACCAGCTCTCTACAGAGAAATTAATGAAAACAGTTCAATCCTTCCATGCAGTTCCTGGAGCAACCCCAGGGCTTGATCACAGTGGGAGGGATGAGCGTTGTGTCCCCTGCACAGAGGCCGTTACTCCCACGAAGCGACACCCACTCGGGTGGTCGCAGCCCCAGCTGGTGTGACCTGCTTGGCCGCATCTACGCTGCTCTCACCAGAGCGGTCTGGCGTCCTTCCCCCAACCTCCAAAGAATCCCAAGTCCAATGGCTAGGTCCTGGAATCGACAACCCATTTCCTGGGCTCTGGCTGGCTCTCTGCTCAGTTTCTGCACAGTTGTTCTGGATGGAGGGTCCAGAGGAGTCTCTTGCCTCCCACTGAACATATGAGGGAACAATGAGTTTAAGAGGTTTGCCCAGAAGGCACTTGCAACGTGTAATGGGAATGAGCCAGACTGTGGAATCAGAAAGCTAGAGAACCAAGCCTCAGCGCCTCTACCTTCCAGCTCTGTGAACTTGGACAAATTATTTCTCCTTTTTGGTCCTCAGTTTCTGGAGAAGTAGAAATGGAGACATCACAGGAATAGCTAATACTTTTTAGAGCATTGGCTGTAAACGCAACACCCTTCTAAGTGTCTTGGCATCCAGTAACTCCTACAACCCTACAAGATCGGAACCATTATGGGCCCCATTTTATAGATGAGGAAACTAAGAGCCAGAGGGTGTAAGGTCAACACAAAATCACATACTAGTAATTGGAGGGACCAGGCTTTGGAAGCCGAGCATCTGAATATGCACTGCACGCTCTAACCAGCCCCTTCCAACAGAACTTTCTGCAATGACATGCATGTCATGCCCTGTCCCTGAGCTGTCCAACATGGCAGTCACACATGGATGGTGAGCACTTGAAATGACACCAATTCAAGAGGGGAAATGTACTTTTACTTTTTTTTTTTTTTTAAGATTTTATTTATTTATTCATGAGAGACAGAGAGAGAGAGAGGCAGAGGGAGAAGCAGGCTCCCAAGGAGCAGGGAGCCCGATGCGGGACTCGATCCCAGGACCCTGGGATCATGACCTGAGCCGAAGGCAGACGCTTAACGACTGAGCCACCCAGGCGTCCCTGTACTTTTACTTTTATTTCACTTTAACTCGTTTAAATTTATTTTATTTTTTATTTATTTATTTGAGAGAGAGAGAGAGCACATGAGAGGGGGAGGGTCAGAGGGAGAAGCAGACTCCCCGCTGAGCAGGGAGCCCGATGTGGGACTCGATCCCGGGACTCCAGGATCATGACCTGAGCCGAAGGCAGTTGCTTAACCAACTGAGCCACCCAGGCGCCCAACTTGTTTAAATTTAAATAGCTCCATGCGCTAGTGGCTACCATCTTGGATGGCACTGTTCTAAACCATTACCTTAAGCTGCCTCTCAGCCTTGTCAGACTACCTGCCTGGTGGGTTGTTGTGAGCCTCAAGAGAGAACCATATGAGGAAGCCATCCTCTCTGCACAAAGCAGACCAGATTGCAGAAGCACCAGGTCTAGCTCTAAACAGTTTATATTCTAGTGTAGCAAGACAAATGATAATACGACTTCAGCTACTGGTCATCGCTGCAAAGAAGATACATAAAATAGGGTCATGTGGCAGGGAGTGAGGCTGTTGGGGTGATGCTTTCGCCTGGAGTTGTCCTAGAAGACCTCACCAACATGTTGTCTTGGGTTTCGGTCTGGATGGGTGAGGATCTGGAGACAGCTTGTGCAAAGTCCTCAATGCAGACAAGAGTGGGAAGAATTTGAAGGACAGACAGACATGGAAGCCCACACTTTTCCATAAGCCTCTAGTGTCTCTTGTGCAGGAAGCTATGTCCAAATGATGCATTTTAGAAAAATTTGCTCACAGCAAGTCAGAAAGGGCAAAATTCCTTATGGTATTGCTTTTTTCTGTAAACCACAACTGAACTAAATCAAGAGCCAAAGACTAGTGGAAAATGTTCTAAAGATTTTTTTTTACTTATATCTGTTTGCTTAACTGCTGATGGAAATGATTTAATTTTAAAAAAATCTGTGAGTTTTTGAGACTGTAATTTGAAAACTTTCTTCCAGCTGATCAATGATCTAATCAAATGGATCCATTCACTGAATAAGGTTACAGAATGTGTTCCTTGATCAACCAACAAAAATAGCACGAAACAGATGTGTGTGTGCCTCCCCAGCAGGTAGGAGGACACAGGATTCTTAAAAACCCTAAAAAGCCCTAAAATACCATTTCATGATGTTTATTAATATTTATATTTATTTATGATATTTTGTGACCTAAAGTCAACAAACCAGTAGGTGGAGGAAGTAGGATTTGAACCCACACTCAACTCTCAGATCAACTGCTTGACACACTCCCAAATCCCAAATATGAAAATCCTTCCAAAGATGTTTTTAGCCCCTCAAACACATGAGTCTTCAGGCACTAAGATTTTGAACGTGCATGCCTTCATGCATTTCGCATGTTCTTCTCGCAGACGGGAAGGACAGAGGGTAAATTTGAGGCAGGACATCTGTGATAACCAGATCTGAAGGAGAATGTCTGCTGGACTGTGCAGATGAAGACCCCAGGGGAACCATCTGAGAACAGACAAAGCAGGGAGAGGGTAGGGTCAGAAGTGCAGGCTGGGAAGATCTGATGCTTCTCCAGTTACCTGTGACTACCCCAAACTCAGTGACTCAAAACAGCAACAGTTATTTGAGTGTCTGTCATGGTTTCCGAGGGTCAGGAATTTGGGGAGCATGCCCCTAGGGTCGTTCTGGCTCAGGGTCTATCATGCAATGACTGGAGCAGCTGGGGTTGGCCACCACCTGCCTCTCCATGCTGTCTTCATGTGGAATGGGCTGGTCGGGGCTTCCTCACAACATGGTGGCCTCAGGACAACGAGACAACTGAGGCCAGCTCGGGCCTTCAGTGCGAGTAAGGAAGAAGATGTATTATCCTTGTTGCCACGTTGTGTTGGACGGAAGCAAATCACCTCCCTGCCAGACACAAGAAGGACATGAGATCTGCCTCTGCACCAGGAACTGGCAAGTATAGAACATATGAGATGGGAGAGAGAAACCACCGTCCTTGAAAACCAAAGCGGATGCGTTTGTGTGTCTTTACCTCCATTTGGCAGGCGGTGGGGTCTTCACGGGCAGGAACTCTCTGGTTTCTGTCAGTCTCTCCAGTGTCCACATGGGTCTAGAACATGGGAGGGAGGTGCTTATATGTGTTGGAGCCTATCTAGGTGGTCCGAAGGGGGCTTGTGGAGAAGGTAAGATTGACCTGCCTGGAGACTGCACCTCTGTAACGCCCTAGGGATGGCACCAAGGGGCAGGTGGGGGCAAAGCTCTGGAAGCCTGCCAGAGGCTTGCAGAGTCTCCCAGGCCCGGGTCCAGGAAGATCAGGCAGTAAGGAAGACACAAGGATGGAAGGCAGCCTGCTTGCCCACCAGGTGAGGACGGTGGGCGTCTAATTTCTGCACACCAGCGATCTGTCTAGTACAGAAGGCACTCTGCAGCCCACGTCCCAGAAATAAGTGTTCCATGTCCTCCCGGTAACTTCTCCTGAGAACGTGGAGATCAGCCCTTGGGTTCATCTCCAGTGCCCCTCCCCGGGGAGTCACCTGCTTCCAGGAATATCCCTCAAAACTCTGCCATGTTCTCCATGCACATCGTCTGGCCTGACTCGGGCCACCCCCTCAGTTCCCCTGGTCCCCACTTCTCTACCCCTTAGTCCTTCCTCTGGTATCTGAGCCCATAAAGGCAATTCCCCCAACACACTCTGAGTTATCCGGGCTCATTAACGCGTCTGGAGATGACTGGCAAGTCTGGAGTGCACTCCCGGGCCCTACACCCAGGCATCCCGTGGACCCCAAGCCTCTCCCTGGACACCCCACAGACCTCACTGGCCACTAACAATGAGCACTTAATTTCCCTCACACCTGCTCATATTCACATAGTTCATATATATACACACCCATATATACGTCCATGTGGATGTGTACACACACGTTTGCATGTATGATGTGTGTATGTATCTATAAACACGTCTATCACACATACACACACACACAGGGGAAATATCAGAAGGACACACTCCACATATTAAAACTGCTTGTCTGGGCGCCTGGGTGGCTCAGTCGGTTAAGCGACTGCCTTCGGCTCGGGTCATGATCCCGGAGTCCCGGGATCGAGTCCCACATCGGGCTCCCTGCTCAGCGGGGGGTCTGCTTCTCCCTCTGATCCCCTTCCCTCTCGTGCTCTCTGTCTCTCATTCTCTCTCTCTCAAATAAATAAATAAAATCTTTAAAAAACAAAACAAAACTTCACAACAACCCCATTATATTTAAAAAAAAAAAAACAAAAAACTGCTTGTCTCCACGTGGTGGGATTATGGGCGGCTTTTTCTCCATTGCTCTTTCTCTACTTTTCAAAGGTATTCGATAAACACACTACCTTCATGATCAGAAGCTGAGGATGATCACTGTTTTTTTAAATAAGCAGTTGAAAGAAAACGGGCCACCCTGGAGGCTGGCAATCGACAGTGTTTTCCAGACCTTCAGAGTGAACTTTCTGAAGCAATTTAGCACCAAGACGGGCAGAAAGTGAGCCTCGTGCTCTGGGACTCATTAAAATCGCCTTAACAGCCCACACAGGGATCCTGAAAGTGAGGAAACCGTGCTCTTCATCTTTCCTGCCGGCTTATTAATGATGATTGCTCGTTCAACCCATCCCGCGGCTGCAGGAAAAACAGCTTCTCTTTTGGGGGGGGGCGGAGGGCGGTGTTGAGATGCCAAAGGGAAAACCCCTTGGGCCACAAGCAAGCAAGCTTTGGGAATAAATAAATTTGAATGCATTCGGGGCAATTAAAACTTTGAAATACCATGAGGAGAGTTACCTGGGGCTGCAATTAGGCAGCTTGCACCTGTGAATGCTGAGGCTGTTTTTGTTTTTCTCCGTTTGCCTGAGGACGGGAGCCAAAGGTGCTGGCGGGCATTTCTTATTCTCTGTGGCCTCCCGGAGGGCAAAGCGATCCCGCGTCCAAGTCAGCTTCCCTTCCCTGACCCCCGCCCCAGGTTCCCAGCTGGATCTTGACCACACTCAGGCTCAACATTTAGATACACGTTTGTGTATTTTTTCACTAAATAGTCACCGAAAGCTTTTAAACTAAAATAAACAAAAAAGTATCTCTACTGCTTCCAAAGGTAGCAGTTTTAAAAAGGCGGAGAAAGCTCAGATCTCCCTGCTCATCCCCCACTGCCATTCCCTCCTCACCGTAACCCGTTTGCAGCGGGTGTAGGTCTTTTACGTGCACGTGTAAATTTGCACACCTGTGTTACACCCCTGCACACACCTGTCGAATATGAAATGTGGGACACACCAGGTCTACAGTGAGGGAAACTGCATTTTCTTTTTTTTTTAGTTATCAGTTTGTTGGGGACTTTTTACCAGAGCCCTAGGTAAAGCTCTATCTTGTTCTTTCTCAGCGACTAAACACCTTCCACCCTATGGATGTGCCATGGCGCTCTCCATTCACCCCTTCAGCAGATATTTATGGAGCATATAACATATACCCAGTCCTGTGCTAGCGCCTGGGGATGTCGTCGTGAATAAAGAGTAAAAGACATATTCCAGTGGGATTACTTAATGGAATTTATTAAGTAGATTCTTTAAAAAAATTTTTTTTATTTGTTAATTTGACAGAGCGATCACAAGTAGGGAAAGCAGCAGGTAGAGGGACAGGGCAAAGCAGGCTCCCCGCCGAGCAGAGAACCCCACGCGGGGCTCGATTCGGGGCTCAATCCCAGGACCCTGGGATCATGACCTGAGCCGAAGGCAGACGCTTAATGACTGAGCCACCCAGGCGCCCCTATTTAGTAGATTCTAAAGTTCATGGAAATGCATTTCTTGAAACAGGGATATACCAGGGCTGAATCTCAACCTCCAAATTCTCGAAAGAAACCACACCAAAAAGAGTATGTGCTGGCTGAATGATTCCATTTGTTTAAGATTCTCAAAGATGTAAACTAACCTGCATGACGCAAAGCAGACTAGGGGCCAGCTGGGCCAGAGGGAGGGAGAGAACTTAGAGGCTCAGGTGGTGACTTTTGTGGAGGATGGAAATTGTTATCCTGGGTGTGATATGGCTTCACAGGTCTATGCAGACATCAAAATGCATTAAATCATAAACTGATAATATGTGCAGTTTATTGTACCTCAATTATACCTAAATAAAATTGTTAAATATATATATATATGTATGTATATGGGGAGGGAGAGGGAATCTTAAGCAGGCTCCTCACTCAGCTGATCTCACAACCCTGAGATCATAACCTGAGCCGAAATCAAGAGTCAGATGCTTAACCAACAGAGGCACCCAGGCACCCGGCCCCCAAAATATATTTTTAAAAAATCAGTTTTTGGGATGCCTGGGTGGCTCAGTCGGTTAAGCGTCTGCCTTCGGCTCAGGTCATGATCTCGGGGTCCTGAGGTCGAGCCCCACATCGGGCTCCCTGCTCGGCGGGGAGTCTGCTTCTCCCTCTGCCCGTCTATTCCGCCCTCCCCGCTCTCTGCTCTCTCTTGGTATGGAAAAGAATTGCCATACGTCCAGCAATTCTATTTCATGTATATACCTTAAAGAATTGTAGTCAGGGACTCAAAAAGATATTTGAGCACCCATATTTATAACAGCATTATTCACAGTGGCCAGAAAGTAGAAGCAACCCAAGTGACCATCAGTGGACAAAGGAATAAACAAAATGTGGGTTATCCATACAATGGAATATGATTCATTCACATGGCCCAACATGAATGAACCCTGAGGACGTTATGCTCAGTGATGTAAGCCAAACTGTGAAGCTGATGTTTAATGGTACAGAATTTCAGGTTTGCAAGATGAGAACAATTCTGGAAGATGGTTGAGTAACGATGCGAATGTACTTAAGACAGTACTAAACTGGCCACATGGTTAAGATGGAAAATTTTATGTTGTGTGTGTTTTACCACAATAAAAATTTTTGAAAAAAATATATGTTCATTTGAACCAATTCTGTTTTATTTTTCTGTTACAGTTTTTTTTTGTTTTGGTTTGGTTTTGGTTTTTGTGGAATAATTAACATGGAAGTAGAAGATGAGCCGGGAACATTTCTGTCTCTCAGTGTTGTATCCCTGCTATTTTGGCCAAAATAAGTAGCTCAAAATCTTTTCCTCTTTGGCATTCCACCTGTTTTTCTGAACACTTGATTCAATGATCAAGATAAATATTTTTCATTTTTATTTTTTATTGTCTTTCTGTTTTCTCTGAGTCTTTAAAAAATTCTTTCGAGGGGTGCCTAGGTGGCTCAGTCAATTAAGCGGTTAACCATCTGCCTTCAGCTCAGGTCATGATCCTGAGGTCCTGGGATCCAGCCTGGGGGGCTGGGAGGGCGGGTGCGGCCTCCCTACTCATGGGGAGCCTGCTTCTCCCTCTTCCTCTGCCCCGCCCCCACCACTCCTGCTCTCTCTCTCAAATAAATAAATAAAATCTTAAAAAAAAAATTCTGACATTAGGAGAAATAAGGCAATAGCTTAGCAATTTATCCTAGAATGTGTTACAATTAGAAGTATGTAAAATGACGATAATCTCGGTCTCATAAAACTGCATAAATAAATAAAACAGGTTATAATCTAATCAGAAGATCATTATTAGTGGGACGCCTGGGTGGCTCAGTCGGTTAAGTCGCCGCCTTTGGCTCAGGTCATGATCCCAGAATCCTGGGATCGAGTCCCACATCAGGCTCCTTGCTTGGTGGGGAGCCTGCTTCTCCCCCTGCTTGTGTTCTGTTTCTCTCTCTGACACATAAATAAAATCTTAAAAAGAAAAAGATCATTATTAGTAATCACAATTTTATCTCTGTGTAATACGTCAGGGTTAATAAAAACAATTTGTGTAACAAAGTATTTCGTGATGAGATTTTTTTCTTCACATTTTTATTTAAATTCCAGCTAGTGCACATACAGTGTAATATTGGTTTCAGGAGTAGAATTTAGTGATTCATCACTTCCCTACAACACCCAGGGCTCATCACAACAAGCGCCATCCTTAATGCCCATCCCCATGCAGCCCATCCCCCACCCACCTCCCTCCACCAACATGATGAAATTGAATATACAATCCTCGTAAGGGAAAACAACTGCAAACCACGTGAACTATACCCTACGAAGGGTCAAATTTGGTCCCACACTAACAGCAGAAAGATCTATTTTTTTAAGAGATACTGGTTGGTTGGTAATTAGAAAAACATTTCCCTGTGAAGCCCTGGTGATTTTAACTGTTGGAAGAAGAGCCAGCCCGCTTCACCTGTTAGACGGTCTTTGCTGCCATCTACTGGGCATTGTCATAATAAGTATACAAATTGGCCCCCAAAATCAACAATCACAGTTTTACATTTTAAAACGTTCGCAATAAGAACCACCAAGATGTGCTTGGACACAGCCACCCTGCTCTGTGAAAATCCTGAACCAACCAGCAAAGGGACGCTGCAGCCCTGATTTTTCCCGATTCTTAGTCACTCCTCAGACCTTGGACCCCCTCAAGGAAGGTTTTTTTCCTTTAAGGTCAACGACACAAGAAAATCTCTCATCAAGAGATCTCACTTTGCTAACCTCCCAACATTTACAAATGTTTGCTTTGGTCCTTAGTGTCATAACCCCCACCCCCAGCCAGTTTGTGTCTCGCCAACACACCGACGGGTGGAGGCAAACCTACCGTGTCCACTGGTGGACATAGATTGCCACTGAGAAGTCCTTCTGGAATCTTCCTGTTGGTTCCAGGACTTACTTGGTGCCCAGGATTCTCTTGTGAGTTCTATGATCCCAGGGACGTGAAAGTGCCATGCCGCCATTCCTATTTGAGATCTTGCAAACTTTCGGAGGGAACTACGCTCTTCGGACAACATTTTTCTCCCATTCTCTTTTTTGCCCCTTTGACTCTCTTCCGTCCTGCTGATTTCTCATCTCGTATCCCCTCTTCACTATCCAGAAGGACCGTCTTTTATTTGGAGCACGGGGAAGTCTGGTAGTGCCCATGGCATTTCCAAGAAGTGTTGTGTATATTTCCTATTATCTAAAGCTATTGTCTAAGCTTGTCATGGTTTGAAATGTCAGCAGGACTTGAGAAAATGTTTTATTTCCACTCTGATACATGCTTCCCCTGAGGCAATGAGCACCTGCTTGACCGAGGATGGGAAGGAGGGGGGAAAGGATTCAGATTTCCATTTATACATCAATGTCTGAAAATTCCATCCCCCTATATTATGTACAATGTGATCCTATTTTTGTAAAAGAAAACGAGAGAGAGAGAGAATGATGAGTAGAGAAATGGATATAATAACAAACAGGCAGCAGCACCAAGAGCCACTAAGAGGATGGCAACATTGTGACATATTCGTATGCCATGAACAGAACATAAGGCAGTAATAAAAAATGGGTAAGCTACTGTCATACTTAAAAACGTGCATGTATTTTAGCAACAAAGTTGAATGAGAAAAAGGGATTCTAAAAAGACTAGCATCGGTATGTTATTCTGTTTAAAAAAAAAGCAAAACTAAACAATATATTCTTAGGCATGCACATGTCTTTAATAAAATTATTTTTTCAAGTAATGATGAGCTAGGATTTGTGATGGTGGTTTCCCCCAGGTGAAGAAGCTGAGAGACGGGTTCTCAGGGGAGGACCTACGTAGATGTGTGTTTTTGTCAATATTTCTTGGAGACAACAGGGGGTTCTTTTTTTTTTTTGATACCTTTTTTCTTTTTTTTCCAAAGTAAATCAACAAATAAGTATTAATTAAGGAAAAACATAACTGGACCAATTTATAATAGTTTCAATACAGCTCTGTGACTTGCATATAAAATTAAATTATTTAAAAGGAAAGAAATAGAGCACATTAACAGCCAATATCTCTGGATATTGGAAGTATGCTTTTTAAAAAATCGCAGTGAGACTTAGAGGATTGAAGATGGACTACCGACTGACCAGACCCAAATAGCTGTCGGGTCTGATGAGAGCTCTTTTAGTGACGGGCTGGAGAAAGTAAAAACGTGTGTCCACACACTTGTGCTCTCCGTTCTCCTGTCCCCCTCTAGATGCCGAAATACATTGGCTTTGTGCATTTTTAAATAGACTGGAAGAAGGATGCAGGAGATCTGCCTGTACGATTTTTGCATTTTCTTGTGAATCTATAGTTATTTCAGAAACAAAGCAAAACTCTACCCAGGTGATTTCCAGTCTAAGAACCAGGGATGCAGGGCAACTGTTAGAAAATCTTAGGATGTATTAGAATCTGCTTTAAATGGAGTGCAGGACTCCACCCCCAGGCTTCAGATTCAGTAGGTTTGGGCCTGATTGTTGTTTAATTTCTTTTTTTAAATTTTATTTTATTATGTTATATTAGCCACCATACAGTACATCGTTAGTTTTTGATGTGGTGATCCACGATCCATTGTTTTCGTATAACACCCGGTGCTCCATGCAGAACGTGCTGTGCCCTCCTCAACACCCATGGGTGTTATTTAATTCCTAACAAGGATCACGGTTGTGTGGATGCTGCGGGTGGAGGTCCACACCCAGAGGGTAGGAATGGTTGATCATGCTTGCCCCACTCACCCTCTTCCTAAATCCTAACCGTATCCTGGAGGCATGGAGATATCCACGGGGGCAGGGGAAGCGGTGTTCATCCTCCTTGTATCAGCCACGCATTAGGATCTCCCGATGCCCCGGCCACCCCCCAGACCAGCCAAATCCTCATCTCTGGATGTGGTCCCCACGGGCCGGTGGCTCTTTAACTCTCCAGGTGCCTCCAACACGCAGCCAGATTGGAAAATGGGGCTGCAAAGAAACGTCTGGTGAAGTTAATTGATGAGTTAATTCGGGTGAAGTTAACTGATTAAGATAAACAAGCAGGTTGTATCATGAAAACATTTTCTAGATCTGGTGAAGGAAGTCAGACTTAATCACCAAGATGGAGAACCACCTCCCACTCAGCCGCAAGACTGCTCAGAGCCTGGTCTGGATGAGAAGCGAGTCCACACGCACCACCGGGACCCTGCCCCAGGGAAGGACCTTAAACCTTCCTCCTTAAACAGGACTTTTGTGAAGGGGCTGCCCCTGTGGGAAGGGACAGACTCAGAGCTCTGAAGGTTACTGGACCCAACCTACGAACTACACCCGCTTTTCTCAAGATTTCCCAAGACCAAAAGCATCCCTATCACTGGGGATTTCTTTCTTTTTTTTTTTTTTTTTAAGATTTTATTTATTTGACAGAGAGAGACACAGTGAGAGAGGGAACACAAGCAGGGGGAGTGGGTAGAGGGAGAAGCAGGCCTCCCGTGGAGCAGGGAGCCCAATGCGGGGCTCGATCCCAGGACCCTGGGACCATGACCCGAACTGAAGGCAGACGCTTAACGACTGAGCCACCCAGGCGCCCCTCACTGGGAATTTCTTAAAAGTGCAGATTCTCAGGACATCAAAAACAAGGAAGATCTGAGAGACTCACTACCAAGGGGAGTCTAAGGAAGCATCAGGAAATGCAGCGTGGGATCCTGATGGGAGGCTGGGACCTGATATTACAGGAAAAGCAAGGAAATCAGTCAAGTATGGGCCTTTATCTGAAAGTACTACATCAGATGTGCCATCCTAACGCACAAGGTTAATAGAGGAAATGGTATGGGACATAGGGCAATCGTATGGACTTGAGAAAAATTACACGTTACCAAATTTAGCAAAATACTCAGGGTGCAGGTGACAAAGAGATTTGAACAGGCAGAGCACAAAGGATTTTTAGGGCAGAGAAACTACTCTGCATGAGACCATAACGGTGGGCGCACGTCATGCGTCTGTCTAAACCCAGGGAAGGTACAACACTGAGTGACCCCTGAACTCTGGGCTTTGGGGGACAACAACATCAGTGTAGGCTCATAATTTGTAGCAAATGTACCACTCTGGGCGGGGATGCTGATGGTAAGGGAGGATGTGTTTGAGTGGGGACGGGGGGTCTCTGGGAAATCTCTGTACTTTGTGCTCAGTTTTGTTGTGAAACTAAACCTGTTCTAAAAAATGTCTTTAAAAAAAGTTGGGGGCGCCTGGGTGGCTCAGTTGGTTAAGCGTCTGCCTTCGGCTCAGGTCATGATCCCAGGGTCCTGGGATCGAGTCACCCATCGGGCTCTCTGCTCAGCGGGAAGCCTGCTTTTCCCTCTGCATGCTGTTCCCCCTGCTTGTGCTTTCTCTCTCTGATAAATTTAAAAAACAAAAAATCTTAAAAAAAAAAAAAAGTTGCTCAGTGATTATTTGATAAATGATTCAGAATGCGTTTATACTTACAACGTGTTCATCTGAAATTCAAATATCACGGGGTATCTCCTATTTAATCTGGCCGCCTTACTTGGATCATCCTATTTTACAAGGAAATAAAGGACAACAGGATAACAATCCGCAGCCACAATTTTATAAGGAAATATTGAAAACAAGACTTGCCTTTATTGCAACAGTAGCAACATAAACGAAAAACCTTACAAGGAAACAATGGGACATAATTAAACAGAAAATGAAAACCAACAGGGAAGATGTCATCATTCCAAGATCCTCATAATTAACGTTTATGGAACATCTGTTGTGTTCCAGAAACCTTGTAAGTGCTCAAGACGTCCCATGTCATTTTTACAAAAATCGGTGACAAGTCACCATTAACTTCCTTCCTGGGGCTGATGGGACTCGGACCTGATCATGGACTCATCAGGAAGTCACTTTGCATGTGTTTTTTGGTGGCGTTTAAAAGTTCCCAGCTGACGAAAGGCGCAGTTACACTCGTGACATGTGTAGGGTTTTAATCCCGAGTGGGTGCGTCGGTGGACGTTGAGGTTCCCTTTGTGGCTAAAAGTTTTCCCGCAGTCTTCACACGGGTAAGGCTTCTCCTTTGTGTGGACCCTCCAGTGACTCCGCAGGGTAGAGTCGTGGGTGAATGTCTTGTGGCAGAGGTCACAGGAGTATGGCTTCTCGCCTGTGTGGATCCGCTGGTGGACTCGGAGGTCTGAAGGCTGCATGAAACCCCCAGAACAGGTATCGCATTTGAAAGGCCTCTCTCCCGTGTGTGTCCTCCAGTGAATGTAAAACTGGGACTTATAACGAAATCCTTTCTTACATATGCTGCATAGGGCTGGTGTCTGTCCTGTGGTTTTTTTCCCAACAGGATGGACCGAATGGGACACAGGTTGAGCTGAGAATTCTCCTTTGGCCAAATATGGGGTCCCCTCCTGGGGCACTTCTTTGGAAATGGAGGTGTTGTCCAGTTTTCTTCCTTTGGGATTTCTTGGACTCTTCTGAGAATCTCTTCTGTTCCCACTCCAAGTGGAAATTTGTCTCTCTGAAACGTGGGTGGGAGGTGTGTCGGCATCCACATTCATAATACCGGTTCCTTCTTGGAGATTCTTCCCACTGTCTGCCCTCGTAGAATCTGTTGAACGAAGGTTAACACACAACACTTAATAAAGAGCATTTTCAATGATACCAACCTCGTTTGAACCAAACACTGCTGTGGGCTGAGAACTTCCCATCAACCAACAAACCTGGGATGGGGTTGTACGTAGGACACTGTGGACAGTCAGTGATAGAGAAGACTTGACATTTCAGAGCTCCCTCCCCAGCATAGGAAGAAGTCACTAACTCCTCTGAATTTCCAGTTTCCATGCTCACCAGGACCCTGCAGAAGCTGAGGCTCTTGGGATGTCTGTATTGTTGTCTCCTCCAGATCTTCCATCAGATTCTTCTTCAAGTTCTCCTTGGGTCTCAGACCCTCCCATATACCTTTCCCAGGAATGGTCTCTGGCAGGAGAACGTTCTGTCCCTGACAATGGGCAACCAAGTGTAGTTACCAACATGTCTAACTTCGGGTGTGGGAAGCTCTTGTCTCCTCTTTCCCCATCCTGCCCACCTCCCTAATCTGAGACACCAACTTTCTCAATAATACAGTGTGTGGATGTGTCCAGGCTTCCTCTGGGCCACTCATCACTCCCTGTCGATAACCAGTACCCACCACGCCTTTAAATCATGTCCACACATCGCAGCCTTTACGCTTAATTCTCTGAGCACTCCACCTCAGGTCATCCGGCTTCCCCTGCCTTACTCGGGAAGCAAGGTGGCTCTAGGTCCAGGTGTCCCTACTCAGCACTACTGATATTTTGGTTGGATGATTCCCTGTTGTGAGGCTGTCCTGTGCATTGTGGGACGATCGATTATAGCAGCATCCCTGGTTTCTACCCACTAATGTCAATCCCATCCTCCAACCCCACCTCCATTCTGACAACGGAAAAAGGTCTCCGGACATTTGCAAATGTCTTCCAGAGGCAAAACAACTCCAGGTGAGAACCACTCCCTTAACGTAAAGTATTGACTATAGTCATTTCCAAAACGTGTCCTTTGTCCGATTGTCATTTCATGGGATGCCTGAGGAAATCGGCTATGGAAAAATCAGCCTTCGGTTCCTTACCCTGTGGCAAACTAACCTAGCACCATTTCATTGAGACTATTTCTTTCTTCCTACCCCTAACCCTAAAAGAGCTTCAATGGCAGACGGGCAAAGGCTGAGGAGTCTTCATTCTCCAGAGGCTCAGAGATGTCTATGGGCTTGATGCAATCATGGGCATTCCTAGGGTCAATGGGTCCAGTTCTGTGCTCTGCCACTATCCCAATTATTCCCCAGCTACCCCCACCGCTTCTTCCCGTCCCTTCTGCCACCACTCCCTAGAGATCGGGGAGGGTGTCACACTCACCTGCCCTGTTGACGGTTCCTTGACTCCTGGCAGATTCTGCAGCTCTCTGCTGACCTTCTGGCTGTCCTCTGGACGTGTCTCGCTCACAGAGGATTGGGGCTTCTTGGACAAGTCCGTCACGAGGTCCATGCCACTGCCCTCAGCTTCGGCCATCTGAACACCTGAACTTTGCACAAGAAATTCCTGTCCTTGTAAGGTGACTATGGTCTGGGGGGGGGCAAGAATCAACCAAGATCAGACTCACTGAGAACCGGAACGTAGCTCTGACTGTATGAAGCTACCATACACTCACACATTGTTGGGATTACTTGTTTAAAATGGCAACCTCCCAAGGTGTGACAACCAAAACTGTCTCCAAACAGTGTCAAATGCACCCTAGGGGGTGAAGGTGGACTTACCCCATCCCCTTGTGTTGGACAACCACTGGCCTAGCCACAATATCTAATCAACTTCAACACCACCCCATTTGCCCCCCACCGCCTCAGCTAATACTCAGCCCTCAAACCATCATCCTAAAGCATGCCTTGTCCACTCCCGACCTCGAGCACATGAGGTGTGTTGCGGTGAGAAATCCAACACCGCGCCCAAGTGAGATTTCACACGCTTGGCTTCCATCTCATTCAGCCGGTCTTAAGAATTCCTTTATCTATCATCCCAGATTAACATCTTAGAGTTGCCATGGCTATTTTCCCACAATGTTGTCGGAGCTCCTAATTCCCATTCTCGGCTCACCCCTGGAGAATTTCATCGCCTACCGGAGTGATCAGGGAAGGGAGGATTGCCATGTTGGACCCAGTTCCCTCCTGCCCACTTACAAAATTACCTACAGAGGAGCCCGTCTCCCCATGACTGGTGCTATACACCAGGTCCCATCCCCTCCTAGATCCTTCAGACCCTTGCTTTTTCTACAAAGCATACGGGCGCCCTCCAGCCACCACGATGGAAAATGTTCCAACGTAAGGTCTTACCTGGTCTGGGGAGTCTTACCTGCGAGCCATTTTGACCGCTCTCGGAGGGACATTGGGCAAGCACCAGAGATTTCGTTTTGTTTTTGACTTTCTCAACCGGGGGAGGTTGCCATCGACATCAAGGATGCCGCTAGACACTACGATGCCCAGGGAAGCCCCCGAGGATGATCCATCCCAGTATCCCTAGTGGATCTGAGACCCCCATCGAGTTGAGAGCCTACTATCCCACCCTCTTCCTTTCCTCAGCATCATCCCAGGACTCTAGTTACCATGACAACGTAGCGCCCCTCTCTGTAAATTGTAGCCACTTTACTCAGGTAGGACCACTTTTAAGAGGGTCTCTGGAGATGTCAAGAATTGTAAATGTAATGGACTGGACTGGTTACAGGCTCCTTTCTCCTGGAGCCTCTGGAATGTCCCTTACACAACTGTCTTCCACGAGAGGTTGCGTAGGGTGAATGATGGCAAAGTGCATAGACTCCTGAAACCCACCAGAGGCTAGTAACCTCCCATCTCCTCCCTGTCGTGACAGCCAGAAATGTCTCTCGACATTGCCGAGTGTCTCCTGAGGGGCACACTGTCTCCCACACTGACCCAGAAGAAAGCCCCCATGTCCTTTCTAGTCCAAGGGCACCGTGCAGCCCCCACACCAGCTCCCCCTTCCCTGTTCCCGTCAGGAGGGCCCTGCTCACCCATTTCTTGGGGGTCTGGTTGCTTCTCAGCAGGTCCCGCAAGTCTTTGCAGCTCTGCACACCACTTTCCTTGACTAAGACCTGAAGCTCCTGAGGCATGGAGATCATGAACTGCTCCATCACCAGCGTGTCCAGGATCTGCTCCTTGGTGTGAAGGTCCGGCCTTAGCCACAGGTAGCAGAGCTCACAGAGCCTCCCCAGGTCGTCGAGGGGGTCCGACTTCTCGGAGCTCGTAAACGCCCTGAAGCTCAGGTGCCAAGTCTCACAGTTGCCGTCTTGCCTCCCAGTGAGGGCTCCTGGCGATGGTACAGACTGCAGCAGCTCTGACCTGGGGCTGCCTTGGGGTTTCTCCTGACCCCCTGAAAATGTCTGGTCTGTAGCCATATTGACCGGAGAATTTTCCGGTATGACTCTGCAAACTCTCTAGAAGCTGGTGCCTAATTAAGACCTACCTAAAGGGATTTACTCTGGTTTTCCTCAGCAACGGACCTGCTGTTTGTTCAGAAGTCTGGGGGGAAAAAAGAATGAACCACATTAGTTTAACTTCTTACCCCCCCCCTCCCCTCCAAACCCTTCACCCCAACACTAGACACCGTCCCCAACTGGTCCTGTATTAGATACCGTAGAAAGTAACCCCCACTATTATTTTTCCAATGTCCACCTTTATAGTATAAAAGGTGGTTTCAAAGGTCTGAATGGCCCCCTAGATTCTGAGCTTTAAATGTACAGAGATGGGCTCAGTTTTCTCATCTGTATGTTGGGACAATATCATTCTTTGCAGAATACAGAAAAATATTTATAACCTGAGAATTTCATGTGGTGTAGTAACACTGGAAATATTAATCTAAGATTGTCCCCCAACACATTTCCTTGTTGATCCCAGGATATTGCTTTGTTCCAGGAAAGGGAGGACTCAAAAGAGTCCTAACAGGATTAACAGATACTTTGTTACTGTGGTAAGATGCACGTAGCACATTTTTAACTCTTTTAAAATGCACAACTTTGCGGCACTAGTCACATCTGCAGTGATATGCAACCATTCACCGCTGTCTAGTTCCAGAATTTATTCATCCCCCCAAAGGAAACCCTGTCCCCCGGAGCAGGCGCTGCCCCCTTCCCCACCCCCACCCCCAGGCAATCCGTTAATCTGCTCTCGGTCTCTATGGGTTAAATACTTAATCTCATCCCAGAAAACGGATTTAAAATCCAATGCTCTTTGAAATTTTCAAAAAGCAAGATTTTGAGAGAGAAGAGCTTTTAGGAGGTTCTCAACCTAGCTTCCAAAGGCAAGAACCACCTTGATAATCTGCAGATATCCATTTTATTCCAAGAACAACAGCTACGTGGGGCGTCTGGGTGGCTCAGTCGGTTGGGCGTCTGCCTTCAGCTTAGGTAATGATTCCAGGGTCCTGGGATTGAGCCCTGCTCAGCGGGAGCCTGCTTATCCCCTCTCCCTCTGCCCCTCCCCCCTGCTTGGCAAGTGTGCTCTCTCCCAAATAAAAATCTAAAAAAAAAAAAAAAAGAACAGCTACAGAAAGAATGCAACCCACACTTTCCTTCTAGTGAGAGGTCAGGGGTCAACCTGAGGAAGGGATGAAGACTGGGGGTACTCAGCAGGCCCCTGAGAGCCACGTGGCACCCAGGTAGAGAAAGGGGCTTTAGGGCGCCTGGGTGGCTCAGTTGGTTAAGCGACTGCCTTCGGCTCAGGTCATGATCCTGGAGTCCCGGGATCGAGTCCCACATCGAGCTCCCTGCTTGGCAGGGAGTCTGCTTCTCCCTCTGACCCTCCTCCCTCTCATGCTCTCTGTCTCAAATAAATAAAATCTTAAAAAAAAAAAAAAGAGAAAGGGGCTTTAATCCTGGCTGGGCTAGTAGGTTAATAAAAGGTCCTTATTTAAAGGTTTGGTTTTTACCCTGTGGAGAACAAAAACCCGGTGATGTGTTTTTAAGCAACAGTATGGCAAGTTTAGAAATCTCAGGAGAACCACGTGCCACACGGAATTCAAAGCTAATACATTTGCCTAAAATCCCTAATAGTCAACTTTTGTTGACTAAACACATTCAGCCCAGTGTTGTTTTAATCCCATGTTTTAGCTTCATTTAGCTGTTAGGTAAGTCAGTCAGCTCTTGGGAGACCATAATCCTTCTCCATAACTTGGGGACGATAAAACCTACCTCTTACATTGTCTGAAGATAAAATAAGAGGATGCCGAGCACATGCCCAGCATATCTTTACCCAATGGTAAAAAATGGAGTGGCCAACATTTAGAACTGTAATTCTCAACCAAGGGTGATTTGCCCTGCTCCCCTTGGCACCTCGGGACCCTGGGCAACATCTGGAGACATTTTTGGATGTCATAACCTGGGCATGGGGGAGGCAGATGGGGGGATACCCCTAAATAGCCTACAGTGCACAGGACAGACCCCCAACTCCCCTCCCCACACAAAACAACAAAAAAATCATCTGGCCAAAAATATCATCTGAGGTTGAGAAACCCTGGTTCAAAGTATAAACCGCACATACCACGAATCAAATCATACCATAATGATTCAAAGTTAATAATGGGGTATAGGAAGATCCTTTGCTTTCGCAAGACCTTGGAGCTAATGCATAGTGAATACAGACCCAAATCCTCCTGGTACCAACCTCCGTCCGTCCATCCCAGGTCCCAAGCACCCTTAGACGTCCCCACCCATAACTTACCTCGTTCGCGTCTTCAGGTCTTCCTGCCTCCAGCCTCCTCGCATCGGAGACTCGCTCTCCAACAGCCTTGAGCTGAAATATACAGCTCTGTTTATATACAGCCAGAGAAACCCCAGACTTCCTGTTACCTCATCAGCCCAAAGATTAGTTTAAGGCCATGGAATGAACCACTGAAGATTGCCGCGTGGGATTACAATTCCCACTGAAACTCCATCAAGAGAAAAAAAAAAAAAGGAATTTATTAAATAAGTTTACTTGGAAACAATATTGTTTTTCCTGGTCTACTGAATTATTTATCATATGCCCGAAGCATTCAAAGGAGTCAGGGAACGTAGAGCTGCAAGTTTTAAGCACTTTGGGTCAAGATTTTATTTAAAATGAGCTGACAAGGCAAAGTGTGAGAGGTAGGTATTTAGAAAACTAGAGGTTGCATGTGACTAGAGAAAAGTACAACATCATACCCATTTTGCAGGCTGAGCTTTTCCTAAATGCCAAAGGCAGCGCTAACTCATCAAGTCAAGAACGTGTGAAGAGATGGGAGGCTGGTATCAAACCAGTGATTTAATCTAGTTCAGGGGGTGCCTGGGTGGTTCAGTCCATGGGTCATGTGACTCCTGATATCAGGGTTGTGAGTTCGAGCCCTGTACTGGGTATAGAGATTACTTACAAATAAAAAATAAAACCTTCTAAAAAAATAATCTAGCTCAAGCAAAGCTCTAACATATTAATTCCAAGGTATTGAAAAATGAAAAGTAATTATTGATACATAAAGAATATTTGTGATTTTTTAAAACTTATTTTTACTATTTTTCAGTATCTTGGGATTAATACCTTAAAGCTTTGCTCAAACTAGTTTAAATCACTGATTTGATATGTCAACTTACCCTTTTACAAAAACAATGGAAAGCAGACGAAAGCACGTAGACACGGCTCTGTATTCCTTTTCTCCCTGGGTGGGGAAGGTGGTTTTGAGATACATGAGGCTTCTCTGTGGACCTTCTTGTCCCCCTGAATTAGATCTCATAAATTCTGAAAAGCTATAATGGTGGGTCTGCATGTTACCGCATGAATTTTAATCAGGGATTGGGCGTGACTGGGTTACAATTTTGGAAGCTCTCTGTGTCCATCAAATCATAGCAAGTCCATTCAGATAGTGAACTTTTTTGTGTTAACATTTCAGATGAATTGGAAGGCTCCTGGCTTTGGATGATTCTGGGGGCCCAAGAGAGTCTCTAAACCCTGCAAACCTCAGACTCCTTGGGAGCAGAATGGTGGCTTTCTGGCCACATAAACTCTGCCCTTTCATCCTGAGTCCAGTACATGGGGGACCCGCCACCAAATCGGATTCAGAATCTGACCACTCATCCCCTCTCTGCTGCCTCTTCTAATCTCTCTGGGACCTGGACCTTTGCTGCTGCTTCCAGAATGGTCCCTTCTGCCCTCCTGCCCCCGAGGGCAGCGTTCCCCGTGGCCCCAGATTCTGTGACGAGAACCCAGCCATACATTTCACTGCCCTCCTTCAGAACCGACCCATGGTTTGCAGAGCACTTGGAGGAGAAGCCTTGTCCTTTCTCTGCACCCAGAGGCCTTCAGCATCTCACCTGCACGCTCCCCCTTTCTCAGCCCCCTCCTCAGCCTCCTCCTCAGCTGCCTGAGCAAGCCTGGCGTGCTTCTGCTCTGGGACTTTGTCCACGGGGTCTTGCTCCGTGGACTGGAATGTGCTCTGCCCACGGGATGCCAGGAGCACCCCTCGGCTGTGACACCCAG
Source organism: Neomonachus schauinslandi (assembly GCF_002201575.2). Classification (NCBI taxonomy): domain Eukaryota; kingdom Metazoa; phylum Chordata; class Mammalia; order Carnivora; family Phocidae; genus Neomonachus; species Neomonachus schauinslandi. The sequence goes on from NC_058418.1 coordinate 2,381,953, forward strand.
AAATGTCCACACATGGTGCCCAATTGTCCCCTGGACTTGCCCTAGTAGAGAACCTTCATGAACCTGGTCTATTTTATTTTATTTTATTTTCACGTAGGCTCCACGCCCAGCACGGAGCCCAATGCAGGGGCCTAACCTCACAACCCTGAGATCGAGACCTGAGCTGAGATCAGAGAGTCAGACTCCTAACCGACTGAGCCACCCAGGCATCCAGAGCCTGGTTTATTCTTTTTTTTTTTTTTTTTTAAGATTTTATTTATTTATTTGAGAGAGAAAGAATGAGGTACAGAGAGAGCATGAGAGGGGGAGGGTCAGAGGGAGAAGCAGACTCCCCGCTGAGCAGGGAGCCCGATGCGGGACTCGATCCCGGGACTCCAGGATCATGACCTGAGCTGAAGGCAGTCGCTTAACCAACTGAGCCACCCAGGCACCCGAGCCTGGTTTATTCTTATTCTTATTATTTACCACCATCATACATATTGTGCATTTATTTGCTTATATTTCCTTATTGCTGGTGTTCCCCAGTATTCACTGCAAGCTTCATAAGATCTGGTGCCCTGTTCCATTTACTGAGTCAGCATTGAGGCTGATGCTTGGGACCTAGAACAGCGTTTGCCCAGTAGATGCTCCATATATAAATACTGATAAATAGATTGGATAGATGACAGATAGATATATAGGTAGATACATACATACACACACACAGAGGTGACACATCCAAGGTTCTGGACTATTTCTTAAGATCTTCTAATTTTTTCTGCGACTATAAATGACCTCATATAACTGGTACGGAGGTACTTTTCTTTCGCGCCCCCCATTGAGACGAATATTTGCCTGGATAGAAAATTACAGATTTACATTGTTTTCCTTCAACTCCTGAAAAGTATTTGCTGCATTGTCATCTGCACCCAGTGTTGCCACCAGAAAGCCATATAAGCCTTCCTGCGGAAATGATTTGGATTTTTCTTTCTTTTAGGCATTTTTGAAATTCATTCGTTTGTGACCACATGTAGATTTTTCCTGTTCAGCCTAAGGAACACTATGGATCTGAGAGCTCTTTCATCTTTAAACGTATGAAATTTATCTTTATGATTTCTTACAAATATTTCCTCCTCTCCCTTCTCGTGTTCCCCTTGAGTAGGGCCTGGATTCTTCATGCTTTCTCACTTCTGGAAGAGTCTCCAATGTTTTGTTCCTCTTCTCTAATTTCTCTTGTTGTGTCTGTTCTGCCATATTTCCCACCCGCGGTGTTCCTTCAGCTATTGTATATTTTTCTTAATTAATATTCATTGCATTTAAAAATTTTTTAAATTCTTACTTCGTGTTGCTGATTTATGTTTATGTTTATTTATATTTCTTGGACAACAGTTGCAATACCCCCATTTCTGAAAGTAGCTGTAACCCAGCTTTTATATTCTTTGTTGATTTTTTTATAAAGATTTTTATTTATTTACTTGACAGAGAGATAGTGAGAGAGGGAACACAAGTCGGGGGAGGGGCAGAGGGAGAAGCAGGCTTCCCGCTGAGCAGGGAACCCGATGTGGGGCTCGATCCCAGGACCCTGAGATCATGACCTGAGCTGAAGGCAGATGCTTAATGACTGAGCCACCCAGGCGCCCCTCTTTGTTGATTTTTTTTTAATTAGCTGTGTCCTTATTTGGCCCCATGAGTTAGTATCCTTTAGGATAGGATAATTTTGCCCCACGTGAACATTCAACAATGTCTAGAGACGTGTTTGGTTGTCACAACTGGGGAGAGGGTGCTCCTGCCATCTTGACGCAGAGACCAGGATGCTGCTCAACATCCTATCATGCACAGGATGGCCCCACATAAAAATGATCCCAACCGAAATGTCCAGAGTGCCGAGGTTGAGAAACCCCAGAAGAGGGGTACTGACTCTAGCTGATAAACCTGGCAAAATCCAGTAAGCCAGACACTGACCTGTTCCAGCTCCAATACCCTCAGTGACAGGTTAATTCACAGTTCACATGCCTTTGGTGTAATCCTACCAAGTAAAACCTCAGATCGGGGCCTCAGTGGAAGGAAGCACTCGATACACCTGAGGTTCTCAGCCAGCGTTCACCAGGAACACAGCCAACAAGACCACCCATGGCTTTGCCCCACCCTCCGATCATTTGGTCTGATTTTCTCCGTTTAGGGTGGGGCTTCGACAGGATTTTTTTTTTTTTTTAAGCACCCAGGAGATAGGGAATATTATTCAGCCTTAAAAGGAAGAGAATCCTACCACACCCCACAACAGGGATGAAGCTTGAGGACATTATGATAAGTGAGACAATCCAGACACAAAAAGACAGATGCTGTGATTGAAGACATTAAGCAGGACTGCGGTGCCAAGGAGCTGGGCCGGGTTCCTGGAGAGTGGTCCTTCAACGCGGGCAGACTTTCGGTTTTGCAAGACGCAAAGGGCTCTGTGGATGGTGGTGACAGTTGCACAGTGTGAAGGTCCTTTATGCCACTGAACTGGACACCTAAACGTGGTTTAGATGGTGAATTTCAGGGGCAGCTGGGTGTCTCAGTCCGTTAAGCATCGGACTCTTGGTTTCATCTCAGGTCCTGATCTCAGGGTCCTGGGATTGAGCCTCACATCGGGCTCCGCACTCAGCAGGAACCTGCTCCTCCCTCGGACCCTCCCTCTGCTGACGCTCTCTCTCTAAAATAAATAAAATAAGTCTTAAAAAAAAAGATGGTAAATTTCATGTTACATGTATTTGCCACAATTAAAGTTTTTTTAATTAATTTTTTAAGACTTTATTTTTAAGTAATCTCTATGTCCACTGTGAGGCTCAAACTCACAACCCCGAGGTCAAGAGTCACATGCTTCACCGACTGAGCCAGCCAGGTGCCCCTTAATTAAATATTTTTAAGACACCAGTTTGGGAAACTTGATTAAGGAGGGACCAGGGCCCTCCCCTTACTCATTTGTGTCCCTCACCTGATCTCTGGGCCCAGGCAACTGTCTCTGTTCATTAGGACTCAGTCATTGTCAGCAGGACACATGGAGGGCAATTTGCACCTGGCAGGAAATCCCTCTCCCTTTCCAAAGACCCACTCCCCTCCCCAACCCCCCTGCAGGGGAGATGTGGGGGCAGCTCTAGGGCTCTGGTCCAGCTTCCCCCTCACTCTACATACAAAGACCAGTCCAGAGAATGGCCCTTGGTGGCCCTAGCCCTCCAGCCTGGGAGGGAGACAGCTGAGCTGTGCTGAGAGATTGGGCAGAGCAGGGTCAGCCCTTTCCTTCCCAAGCCCGGGAGAAGGAGTGAGGAGTAATGTCTAGGGATGGGACTCTGACCCCACAGCCACCCTGGGATAGTGACCTGCATCCTGGACAGTCGGGTACCAATGGCACTCTGAGAAGGAAGCTATCCTGGCTTATGACTGTCGGCAAGTGAAAATTCAGGATGCCCAGCCACGAACAGTTTTTGGCGTTAAGTATGTCCCATGCAACATTTGGGATATACAAGTACATTTGGACTGAAGATGAACAAGGGGAATTTTTGTAGTATGAGTATATTGCGATAAGAGCCCCATTAGGACCAGTCCTCTGGGGGGCTCCAAGCCCCCATCAGTATGGGTAAAATTCCAGCACCTGGACAAGACCCCAACCCTTCCTCCCTCACCTCTGTGCTCTCAGACTTATCATCTGCCCGGAGCCACGAGGGCTCATCTCAATATATCTTTTACCTATGTTTTTGTCCATTTCCCAAAGAAGGCTAGTTGCCCTCCCCCAAGCCACGCCTCAGCCCCCAGGCCCCAGACATAACCTGACTCTGGATATCCCCTATTGCAATACCCCCATTGCCTCCCAACTCCTGAAATGTCTTCTCCAAGGAGAATTCCCTCACCCTCAGCCTCCTCTGAGTGTCCTTCAGGCATTCACCCTCACTCCCTGGAGGGCTGGGCTCCTGCCTCTGGACATTACTGTTATCATAATTCTTGGATATCTCCACGCCCAGTGCCCTCGGCCCCATGACATTCTCTCGACCCTCTGCCACACACTCCACGAAGCCATACCCGTGAGTTAGTCACCCCCAGTAACCACAGTGCCTCCGCCATCTTTAACCACACTCCACGTCCTGTTCTCTCCCTCGTCTCTGAACATCATCGGGACCAGCAATCTATCGAATCCCCAGAGCTCTGCCCTTAGACCCCTTCTCTTCTCGAGTACCATCTAAGTACTGACAATGCTCCCAATTATATACCCATTCTGCACCCCTCCTCCGAGCTCCAGATTTGCACATCCAACTCCCATTCCCCCACCCCCAGCTGCATATCCAGTAGGCATCTCAAGCTTACCGTGTCCCAGATCGAGCTCCTGCTCTTCCTCCAAAACCTGTCCTGTGCATGCTTCCCATAACCTTCAAGGGCATCTCCATCCCTCCATTTGCTTAGACCAAAAAATAGGGATTCATCCTTGACTGCTTTCTCAATCCCACAGCAAGTCCGCTGGGGAGTCCTATCAGCCCTGCCTTGAAATACATCCAGAACGTGACTGCTTCTTACCACCTTCCAGGATTATAGCATCCCAAGTGGTCTCTGCCCTCCCAAAGCTGGTCAGAGGCTCCTTGCCCTGGTCCCTGTGTGCCCCTGATCTCAAAGCCTTGTCCCTACCCTGCATCTGTCGACTCATTTTTCTGGTTTCTCCCTTCGTGAGATCCTCCAAGGCAGGGCCTGGGTCTTTTTTTGTCCCTGGGGCTTGATGCTGCCTCTGTCCTCCCATTCTGCTATTTAAAGTTGCTAAGGGCTTAAAACGAGATTTCTGATATTAGATTGCATACGGCCGGAGACCCGGGAAGGCCAGAATCCTGCGCGAGCGATCCCTGCCACATGGTGTTGCTGAGAGAGAGGCAAATCCAAAGGACGATGGCAACTCAGATCGTGCGACTGAATATCCATCCACCTCCATCCGTCTCTTCCATTATTTTGTGTTCTTAAGTGGGCAGGTGCCCTCAGCTCGGGATGATGGTTCCCAGCCTCCCTGTGGCTAAGACTAGTCATGCATAGGTGTGTGAACAAACACCACACGTGCCTTTCAAAGACTTTTCTTTGGAAGAATCGGGTGTGTCCCCTCTGGCCTCCTACCTCACAGAAGTGGTAAGGCAACCCTCTCGGACCCTGAGATGAAGCTTCATGGCCAAAGATGGCAGAGCCATCCTGCCAGCCCCACACTGCCTCCTTCTGGACCGTTCTGTGGGTGCAGAGTAAATGTGCATCTTGTTTGTGCTACTGCGTGTTGGGGGGGCTCTTTGTTACAGCAGCTTGGCCTCGAGGAATGTCCCAGAGAATAAGGCCAGAGCCCTGACTGCCATGCAGACACTGGGTCAACTGTCCCAGATGAACCTAGCCTCCTACCCACAATCATCGAGGCACCAGACATGCGACCCCCCCCAGATCGGTCCAAAAGCAAAAGGCATTAACAGGGATTAAGGAGGCATCACGTAATGATAAAAAGATTCCTCCAGAGATCTACAAAACTTACAAACATATATGATGGCAAAACATAGCTTCAAAATATGTAGAAGTTTTAAAACGAACGAACTCATGAACAGAGAGTAGGTCAGGTATCCAGCTATGGAATTGTAATTAGGCTTGCTCATGAGATAATCCGAGATCCACTGCCTCCAACAGGATATATTACCCCACACCTGACCCTCTCAGCCTTGACTTTGCCACCGCCACGAATTCCCACGCTAACACAGAAATCATGCATGATTGGAAAGGAAATGTTTTATTCTCTCCACTCTGCTCCGGAGTACCTCTCCCCGTTTCCAGCTGGAGGACGCTGGGCCGGGGTGGGGGAAGGAGGGAAGGCATGCCTGCTACTTGGCAGAATCTTCTTGAGTCAAGACATCATAGACTCTCGGAGGCAAATGGGATATTCATATCATATCAGTCAATAGCTCGTGTTAGGGCTGGGATGATTCCAAAGAATACAATTACTTCACACGGACTGCAGAAATACTCCCTCATCACCCTGCATCTCCTAAATGGCTCCAGAATTAATTCTTGAGTTTGTTAACAACACTTTATACTTACTCCAAGGATAAATCAGTGAAACCTGAGGCAGCCTGGGGACTTTTAAGAAAATTATCCCAATGCTCTAAATTTTCTGCGTGACATTTAGGGACTTGACTTCAGGATCTCAGTCTCAGTGGAGGGAGCTAGACAGGGGTTCAGGAGGAGCTGGGGAGATGGATGCAGAGCAGAGGTCTGGAGACATCTAGGACCGCAGGGCATCTCCCTCCTTGGGGGCTTTCTCGCTGAGCTTGCCCAGATCTGTGGGAGAGAAAGAGGTGAATTTTGAATGGTTAAGCTCACCGCCACCACCCAAACCAGTCCAGGCTGGGAAGGAGACCAAGGAGGAAGACGGCTTTGGTTCATCCCATGTCCAATTGCCTTCCCTGTCCTCTTTCCCTCTTTCCTTCTTGCTCTACCTTCCTTTCTTTGCATCTACCCACATATTTCCCTTTTCCACCCCATGTAAGATGGCACATGGTGGGGGTGGGTGTTTTCAAGAGACAGAGGGTAGCCAAGGTTGGTGTGGGGCTTGATGAACTCAGGAGGTGTGTCACCTCCAACACCGGTAGATGTCCAATCAGTGCTTTCCAGATGGGTTAGTAGAGCTAGAATGAAAGCATGGTGTTCATTTCCAAACACAGGGTTAGGGTTGAAGGAGATGGAATTGGGGTAAAGATCCAGCTGGAGGAAGGTGGGCGAAGCTGACTTACTTAGGTCACAGTTGGGTGGGAAGCCTGCACTTGGATAGTTTAATTCATGCGTTTAACACATATTTTCCAGGCACCATTGTGCGTAGGCAGTGAGCAAGTCATGGAAGGTCCCTATACACATGGAGCTTAGACTTTATTGGGAGAAGACAGAAAACAAGCAGATAAGTACAGGATACAAAAAAGATGTACATGCTGACAAACATCACTACGAAAATTAGATGAGATGACAAGAATAGAGGAAAAGTAGGTTTATGTCAGATAAATGGTCAGGGGAGACTCTAAGGTGGAAGAGGTGGCTAAAATGATTTCTGGATGATGTGAAGGCTCTCGCCATGCAAAGCTCTGGAAACAGAACATTCTAGACTGAGGCATCAGCTGGTGCAAAGATCCTTGAGTAAAAGGGACCTGGTGTTCTAAGAAAACCAGAATTCAGAACGGGAGTAGAACTCGCTTGAGCATGAGTAGAGATGAGTACAAGGTCCAGAGTGAGTTTAAAGGCTGGAATAAAGACAGAGGTCAGACTTGGAAGTGAGGATTTGAGGTCAGTGTTGTAGCTAAGGCCTGGGGGGCTGATATTAGGGAGATCAAGGTTTGGGAGTGGGGTCATCACTGCAGTGCCAGGTTGGGAAACATCTGGGATTGGCTGGGAAATGCGTGTTGGGCCCGGAAGCGGGGTGTGAGGTGAAGGGGTAGAGCAGAAATGAGCCATCCTGGTCAGCGTGGGCGTTCAGCGTTGGCCCTCATCGCTCCTGTCCCCGGCTCCTGTTTCCTCCATGTTTCCCGCGCTTACCTGCAGTCTCTGCTTTGGCAAAGGTCTCCCTCAGGCTCCTCTTGGAGGCCCGCTGAGGGCGGGGATAGGGGAGCCCATCTGGGAACAAAGCCGAAAGTCATCCCGCCTCCGTGCCATTCGGTTCGGAGCTTTGTAGCTTGCAACGTGGCCATAGCTCCCTTATTTCCTTGGCATTCGTGGTACTTAGGGGTTCTCATCCTGGGTCATTTTGCCCTTCCCTCCCCCTCCCCAGAGATATCTGGTAATGTGTGGGGACATCTGTCCTTGTCACAACTCGGAGGTGTTATGGCCACCTAGTGGGTGGAGGCCAGGGATGCCGCTAAACATCCTGCACGTGGACGGCCCACAGCGAAGTCATGGGCACCAGTGCCCGGGGTGAGAAACTGGCCCCAGATACGCGCAATTGCCTGGTAGGTGACAACAATGGGGAGATTTGGTTCAGGTCACAGGCTGCATTCACGGCGTGCCTACCCCGGTGTCGGTGTCTGAACCCCCGCACACCCCCTGATTCTTTCCCTTGAGATGTGGATGGCAAGGAGGGGGCATCTCAGACACATTACGTGGCCGGGAACTGTCCTTCCCCAAGCTCCCCCGACCGGCAAGTGGCGGAGCGAGGGATGGAGCCCACGTCGGCCGGTTTCCAAGGCCAGCAGTGGGCAGGCGGAGGAGGGTGATCAGATGAACCCCACACGCACTCACCAACGGCCTTCCACAGGTCTAGGACCTCCAGGGCTGTCTTCTCCTTCCCTCCGTGGTCCGCGCTCCGGGGAAGGTGGGGCACTGGGGAGGGGGTGGGGGAGAACAGGGCCCGTGGTCTGTGACGTGGTAACAGTCACACAGGGAATCCAGCGATCCTGTAACGCTGTTCCCTGCACGGAGCACCACCACTAAGTCCGTGGGACAGCGAGTCTTTCGAGCATCCGCACGGCCAAGTGAGGCGGCTGTGGCTCTGAGGAGTCCAGTCAGTCGCCCAACGTTTCCCCACGGCTAAGGGGCAGCACTGGGAGCCGAACCCACCTACGTCTGGACCCAGACCTCAAGTCCTTGCTGCTCTGCCCCACGGTCCCGGGAGCCTGGGTCTTCTTGGACCACCGAGTGGTCCTTGCTTTGAGCATCACAGGGATGTACGGCTTTGTCCCTCCGCATCACCACATACGCAAGGAGTGCACAGTGAAGACGCACTCGGGGACACGGGGAGCCCGGGATGGAGGGGCATAAGGGGGGAGAGTAACCGCCGAGTGTCACCTGGCACCCCGAGGCAACAGGAATTGTTCTAACCGCCCGCGTGCAGCAGGGGCCTCATTGTACCCATCGTCAGGTTGGAGGGAACTAAGGCGTGCACACCAAGCAAGTGGCAGAGCTGGGATTTGAACTCAGCACTGTGGTTCCAGGACCCACGTGCCCGTCGCTCGTCTAGACTAACTGTCAACACGGGTCTGGAGAGAAAACCCGTGGGCTGCAGGGAACGTGAGCTGAGGGTCTTTACAGGCTCGCACACCCACCGCCGGTAGGCACTGGGTGGGGATGGCGCTCAGAGCGGGCTCACTCACCGGGACCCAGGAGATAGCCCACGCTGTTGAGGGTCCAGCCTCCTCGCCCCTGGACAGAGACCGAGAGATCTAGACTCAGACAGGCAGAAAGGCCAGCAGGCGTCCCCCAGGCCTGGGGCCACAGGGGCCAGCTGCCACCTTCCCAGGAGCCTGGCAGGGGGTTCACTTAATCCACATTTCACCAGTGAGGAAAGTGAAGGCTTCCTAAAACGTAGCAGCTCGGAATGAAGAGAGACTTTAAAAACCACATCTACAAGCCTCAGCATATCATCACAAATCTCTCTCTCTCTCTCTCTCACACACACACACACGGGTTCAAACCCAGGAGACATCACCGGATGGCTTCAGGCAAGCTGCGTGTTCCTTTGACAATTACAGCGACTAATACTCACTGTGGGTTTTCTACATGCCAGTGTCTGTTCTAAGCAGGACCGGCTACATAACTTAAGGGGGCGCAGGGCAAAATGAAAATATGGGGCCCCTTGCTCAAACACAATGAAAGGTGTCGAGACGGCAACAAGAGACCACGAAACCCCGTGTGGGTGCCTTCTGGGCGGGCGACCCTGGGGTTCAGTGCAGGCTACCCGCCCCCAGCCTGGCTCCGGCTCCGGTCCCGGCAAGCTCCGAGAGACTTAAATGGCCTGCAGAGGACCCTGGCAGCAAGGCAGGCAGCTGGACTCAAACCCAGGGTGGCGGAGTGCCAAGCCTGGGTCCTCTGGATCGGGTAATGCACCTGGCATGGAGGAACTCAGGTAACCCTCGTGGTGCTGTGATTTTACGAAGAACTCGGAGGGACAGAGAGATTAATTAGGCAACTTGCCAGGAGTCATGCAGCTAAAAAGTGACAGCACCAGCATTCCGAATTCACCCGGGTCTCCACAGTCCATGTACCCACTCAGGGGCTCCCCGAATGTGGCCCGGAGGCCAGCAGCATCAGCCAGGGGTTGGCAGAAACCCTAGGGGCAGGGCCCAGTCCTTGGTGACCTAACAACTTAGAATGACCGGGAGCTCTCTGAAGGCATCTTTTTGTACCTCTGGGCAATGCTAATCCTTAGGACATTTTTGCTTCCTGACCCCTGGGTCAGGTGTCCTAACCCACACCGGCTCCCACCCGCACCCGGGGCCAAGGCACCCCACAGTCCGTGGCTCCTGGCTCAGCCAGGAGAATCAGAAAGCTCTTCTAGGAGGGCAGTGACTGGGGACGTTGCAGGTGGGGAGGGAGGTCTCACCTGGTGGACAGGTACAGAGGCAGGAGTCTCCCCCAGGCTGAGCAAGACGGCAAGAAGCAGGACCAGACGGACAGAGGGAGCCATCTGAGGGCCAGAGGGGTGGACGCTTAGAGCTACAGGATGCTGCCAAGAGAGGGTGATGAGTGTATTTATATATTTTTAGTGTCATTAAGGTATAACTGCTATACAAAAAAATGGCATGCACTGAACATACACCTCTGGATGAATCTGGACACATGCATACACCCGATTCCACCACCATCATCAGGGTGGTATGCATATCCATCACCGTCAAACATTTGCTTGCGATTTTTTGCTTGTTTGATTTAGGTTTTTGTTTGTTTTGTTACCATGAGCTCTGTCCTCCTGACATATGTTTTCTTCCAGTTTTCTTGAGCTTTAATGGACATCCGACACCATGTAAGTTTGAGGCGTGTGGCATGACAACTTAACGTGTACAGTGGGAAAAGGGTCTCCTCGGTAAGTTTAGTTAACATCTGTCACCTCGTCTAGTCACAACAAAAATTTTCTCTTCACGTTGAGGACTTTTGGGATCTACTCTCTCTGGGCAGCTTGCAAAGATGCCACACGGCAGTGTCAACTACGGGGACCGTGCCGTCCGTCTGGTCCCCAGCACGTCCGCGTCTTACACCTGAGCACCTTACACCTGAGCGCTCGGGCCAACCCCGCCTCTGCCTAACCCCCCATCTGATCTCGTTCCCCGAGTGGTTGTTTCCAGATTCAACCCAGAAGTGAGATCATGCAGTGTTCGTCTCCCTCTGTCCGACTTCTAACAAACTGTAAATGCACAATACCGTATCACGCAACAGAGATGAACTTCTGTGTCTTCCTGCCTTAAATACATGACAGAAAAATAAAATGGACACTTCTGAGTTTACAGCCGATTTTGTGGCGTTCCATTCTGGAGCACGTTTATTTAAGTAAAGCGAGAGCGTTGCTTGAGGTACAGCCCGGAAGGTAAGCGATAGGACACCGGACAGGTAAAACATGGTCCCCCAAAACCCCAGGCGCACGAGTGACCAAGGTTCAAGAACCACAGAGGTGTTCACCCCTGGCGATCCTTCAGCCTGTGCCTGCCCCTGCCTTCCCCATCAGCATGTCCCGTTTCTCCGGGGCCCCCCCACACCCTTGCATGCCCTCCCCACCTCACCTCACCGGAGTCGGCAGCTCTCCCCAGCTCTCTAGGGGCCCAGCTCCTCGACTGCAGCTTTTATGCCTCCCGAGGAGCAGGGAGGCGGGAAGAGCAGGGGCGAGAGAGGGGGTCAGCAATTAGGGGGAAGACGGGAGAGAGCACCAAGGATGGAGGTGGGAGTGAGGCTTTGTGCACGGAAGGGCTTTCATGAACTGGCCTGTGAGGTCAGAGCAAGGACGCTCCCTGCAGGGAAATGTTTCTCTGCTTCACCTCAGTTTCCCCTTGCAGGTGCTCCGCTCTGAGATGTATAGGCTGCCCTCCCTCCCCCCTTTCTGTGCCTCTTCTTTGTGACTTGTGTCTCAGGCCCTGTGTTTATTCAAGTATCCCCCCAGCCTGGGTCTGCGTGTGTCCGGGCCGCGAACCCCATTTCTATCCACGCCCCCTTTCTGTCCCTGCGGCGGCGCTGGGTTCTCTTTAGTCTCTGCTCGCCTTCAGGGCTCTCTTGCTGTGTCCCTTGCTTCTGTCCTGCACGATGCACCTGTTTGGGTCTTTCCTTGTTTGTTGAGCGTCTCGCCCTCCCTGGGAAACAGGCTCAGCGAGGGGCGGCAACGCATCTTGCTCCTCATGGTGCCTGGAGCCCAGAGGCGCTCCACCAGGGTGGTTTTGTTCCTCGGGGGACATTTGGCCACGCATCGTGACTTGGGGGTGCGTCTGGCCTCCAGGGAGAGGAGGCCAGGGACGCTGCCCCACATCCTGCAACGCACAGGACGGCCCAGAGCAGAGAACGATCCAGCCCCAGAGGTCGGTGGCACCGAGGCTGAGAAACCCTGCCAGAGGGCCCAGAACAGTGCCTGGAACTCAGTCAGTATTTGTGGGATGAACAAAAGCTCTGTGTGTGATCTCCCACCCTGTTTCTGGTTTTTAATTTATCTGTGTCTTTGCTTCTCTCCCTCTTGGCCCCAGAGATAAGCAGTTTTCCAGAGGAAGGAACCCCGGAATCAAGGAGGGACTAGTCCACCTGCCCTTTGCTTTCTGAAAGTACTGGTCCTCGCCGGACACGGCGCCCCCCTCTCTGCCAGGCAGGGCCTGTGGCTCATCAGTGCCTTCTTTCCATCGCCTCCTCTCTCCCCCACCCCCACGGAAGGGAGCGGTCTCATCTCAATCATAAAACGAAGGCCCTGGACAGGGGTCGAGTGAGACCACAAAGATCCTGGTTTGCTCCCATCTTCATTTCCGGGCATCCGTCATTTCTCCTCTGAAGGAGAAGCGGGGACAAGTGGCAGGAAGGTGTAAATGGTTTGCTGGGAAAGAGCATGAAGGTGGAGGGGTGGTGCTCGCAGGGGACGGAGGGAAGGACAAAGCTGGAAGCCCAGAGGTGGTTACCTGGAGACTGGGGGAGAGTCAGAGGAAAGAGAATCACCAGCCCTCGCTTCCTCACTTAACCTGTTCTGGAAAAATAAATGAAGGGAGCCCAATCTCATGCGAAAAAAACAAAAAAACTAAGGTGTGCAAGAAATGCCACTTTCTTCGCATTTCTGTGACTGAGCCCGTTGTCTGCCTTGAGCCCACATCCCTCTTCATGGTTCGGAAACGTGGACACGAAGGCCCCTTCGCTAGGTGGACACTGCAAGTTTCCCGTCCGACGTTTATTTGGTCGTATTGGTGAGGAGTCTGCTGGGTTTTAGCTAAATAGCCACAGTTCTTGTATGTGTTTCAATGCTATGGGGGATGTTCGCCCATTCCTGGCCCGGAGGGGATGGCAGGAGACTGAGGTCGAAGCTTATCCTTCCTCTTTCCTTCCAAAGGGAGGTATCGAGAGCCTGAATGTATTGGGTCCCTGTCCACAGTCCAATGAGCCAATGACCCGAATATTCTGACCACTGAAAGCAGAAAAGATTTTTGCTGGGGCTTCTGGGAAAAAAAAAAAAAAAGGTCTTCCTTTTTTAACTTTTTACTTTGCAATAATTCTAGACTTACAGGAAAATTGTCCAAATAATTCCCCAATAATCAGATTCTCCAAATGTTTACATTTTTCTGCATTTGACGCCTTGATCCTACCTCCACCTCTCTCCTCTCCACAGACGCACATATAAATATTCTGAACTGTTTGAGAATAAGTTGTAAACTTTATGCCCCCTCACCCCTAAATTCTTCCACGCGTCTTCCTAAAAACAAGGACAGTCTCTAATGTGACCACAGTAGGATTATCAACGTTGTAAAAACGAACGTTGACACTGTCCTAATATCTAAGCTAAGACCTTCTTAAAATTTTACCAATTGTTCCAATAATGCCTTTTACAGCAAAACAAAAACAAAAACAAAGAAAAGAAACACCCCCACTCTATGCCTCTTCAGTGCCCTTTACAACTAGAAGATTGTCTCTACTTTATCTTTCATGACCTTGACGTTTTCCGTGACATTTTTGTGAGTCCCAGTGAGCTCTTCTGTGGCATGCCTCTTGTCGATTTGGGTTTGTCTGACACTTTCTCGTGATTAGATTTGGGTTATGCATGTTGGGCAGGAAAGCCGCAGAAGTGATCAGGGTGGTGACGTATAAATTACGTCCTTCTGGGTGCGTCCCGCCATGCGAGCTTGGCACATCAGCTCAGCCGGCTCCTGGGGGGGGTGAACTTTCATCGCCTGATTAAGGCGGAGTTGGCCAGATGTCTCCACTGCAAAGTTACTTTTTGTCCGTCTGTAATTGGTGTCTTGTGGGGAGATCCTTTGAGACAACATGGTGTAGTTTCTTCAGTCTTTTGAGAGCGTTTCTGAAAGCACATCTCTAGATAGATATGTATTCCTCTGTAGGTATTCCTTAGAAAGAAGCCCAAAGCCCCAGCAGATGTTCTGTCGCCACCGTGAGGGGGAGCGAAATGCAGGGCTGACCCTGAAGCACAGAAAGCAGGATGGGAAGACAGAGAAACTGCACTGGGGTAGCTCTGAGCCACTGAGTCACACCGATCTGAAAGTCACCCCGTTCCTGCACTTCCAACTTCGGCACGGCGGATTTGCAGAACTGTGCCTAGCACAACTGGGTGTGTTCCCCGACCACGAGGGTGTGGCACCAGATACACTGGAGAGTTCACAAACACGTGGAAACTGAACAACAGCCAACAGGGCTGAGAAGAAATTGAAACGGAAATCAGAAAACGTCTTGAGTTCGGCTAGGTGAGTCGGATTTCTAGAACTTGCTCTGAACACTTCCTGAGAGACTACACCTCCCACCTCCGCCCTTCTGTCCCCAGTTGTCACCAGGTGGGCATGGAAGGCCAAGGTGCCGAAGGCGGCTCGTCCTCCATGCTCTCATCTGCAGCGGGGCAGAACACGTGCTTTGGTGATTATGAGCTGCAGGAACTTGAAAAAGAGCAAATCCAGGGAGAGGCTTTCCCCCACCCCCACTCTCCACACTCATTCTGCTTCTGCGGGGAACACACATTAGCATCCAAAGGAGCAGTTTGCCCATCCCAGTTGTTTTCCATCAAGTACTTGAAGAAATGAGGGAGGACGATTCAGCCTGCCCCCAACTGATGACATGTTTAAGCGTCCAAAGGATGAAGGTTGTAAACTGAGAGACAGAGTTGAGAAAAAACAGAGAATTAGAGATGATAGATAGATGATTGATAGATAGATAATAGAAATATGATAGAGATAATAGATAATAGAGATAATTAGTAGATGATAGAGATAATAGATAGGTGATAGAAATAACGATAGATAAATATAATAGACAGATGATAGAGATAATTGATAGGTAGATAGATATAATAGAAGAATGGATGGATAGATGATAGATGATAGAGGTAATTGATAGATAGAAGGATGGATGGATAGATGATAGATTGATAGATGATAGAGATAATTGATAGACAGATATGATAGACAGATAGAAATGAAAGATAATTGAAAATTACCTAGCTAAGTAACAATATAGGGCCTTAATCGTAACTTCCTCACAGAATTTTGTGAAGATTAAGTGGCTTCATATTTAAAGTATTTAGAACAGTGCCTGCTAATTAGGGAGTACTCAAAAATGGGAGATATGGCTAGGTAGCTACATAGTTAGATATCTACGTGGATGGGTGGACGGACAGATAAAACAACAGACAGGAAGAAAAAGACACAGAGGGTCAGAGAGGACATTTGCATCTAAGATTAGATTAACGCTGCTCCTCAGAGTTCAGGGAATGGGACAAACGTTTGCAGAGCAATGTTAACTGGATGACAGAAATGAAAGCTTCTGTATCAGACCTTCACTCTATGCCAGGCATCTGTATCTGGATCTCACTTAATCTGAGAAACAGCCCTATAAAATGGGTACTATACAATCTCATTTTAGAGGGGGAAATGTAGGTTCTGAGAGCTGAAGTAACATGCCCAGGATCACACATCTCCCAGGGCACAGAGGCAAGCTTCGACCAGACTGGCTGGCTCTTTGGCGGGCACCCCTAACCACTGCGTTAGGCATGCATTCAATCATATGAAGCAGGCAATGAGCATCGCAGTACATAAATATTCCTACACGTCTAATTAATTCTTCTTTTCTAAATTTATTTTTGAGAGAGAGCACGAGCAGGGGGGAGGGGCAGAGGGAGAGAGAGAATCTCAAGTAGACTCCCTGCCAAGTGCGGAGCCTGATGCGGGGCTCAATCCCACGACCCTGAGATCATGACCTGAGCCAAAATCAAGAGTCGGATGCTTAACTACCTGAACCACCCAGGCGCCCCATGTCTGATTAATTCTTTAGTCTCAAATCCTAGAAGAAAGGTAACTCAGTCAAAAGTTATACACATTTTGAGGTTCTTGAGGTCTATTTCCCAGCTGTCTTTCAGCCAGAGAGCACAAGTCTGTGGTTCCTGCAGCACCACGGGGAGTACCCATCTCATCCAAGAGTTGCAGTTGTCGGGGGAGGTTATGGAGAGCGTTGGGCAGCACTAAGCACCGATGTTGCAGGAGAAAGACTTACCTGAATTACTGACCCAGGATTCACTGAATGCTCAGATTTTCAAGGGGGTTGGGTTGGTGAAGCTGGAATCGTGATATCAGAAGGATCAAGATGCTGAAATGACAGGATAGGAATCTGGGGTCAGAAAGGGGAATTTCAGAGTGGACTGCCTTAAGAATGTTTCTGTGCAAAGCCAAGGAGAGCCAGAACAGAGTGGGGCCAGTGGCCGTCACGGTGTCGAGGGCACAGACTCGGGTGGTGTGGCTGACTCATGGGCCAGCGTCACTGGAGATGACCGACAAAAGCAGGCGTGGGGAAAGGTGGAAAAGCACGTCTTTGCCTTCAAAAGGTGAGTAGATATCAAGTTGCAGAAAATTTTAGGAGTGCAGATGTGTCAGCCTCCCTTGATTCTGAATCGGAGGGCGTGTGGAAAATGGTGCAGGGGTGGTTTCACAGGAGAGGATGGGCTCCTTTGTGTTAGTGGGGTGGGCTGTGTCTCTCTAGCTTCTGCTCTCCTTGTAGGGGCATGGATAATATTAGTGGAACTGAAAAGCGGGTAGCATACTGACAGCAACGGACAGAGAGAGAGCTGCTTTGGGCTCTGCCTGGAATGCTCCCGCCAGATACTACATGGATGGCTCCCTTCCTTCAGAGTCTGCAACACAGTAGACTGAAAAATAGGGTGAATAAAATAAAATGAGCTAAAAGATGATAAAGAAGATGGGGCAAGACCTTGACATGGCCATGGCAGGCTGTGTCTTTCTTGTTTTTTGTTTTTTTTTTTTTTTTTTTAAAGATTTTATTTATTTATTTGAGAGGGAGAGAATGAGAGACAGAGAGCATGAGAGGGAGGAGGGTCAGAGGGAGAAGCAGACTCCCTGCCGAGCAGGGAGCCTGATGCGGGACTCGATCCAGGGACTCGATCCAGGGACTCGATCCAGGGACTCGATCCAGGGACTCGATCCAGGGACTCCAGGATCACGACCCGAGCCGAAGGCAGTCGCCCAACCAACTGAGCCACCCAGGCGCCCTGTGTCTTTCTTGTTAATAACTCTGGTTACCATGATGGTTTGAGGTGTATCACGGAGAAAGGGACTTCTTTCTAAATATACATTCAAATTTTACCCCTTTTGAGCTAGGCAGGCTCTACAAACCCATGCTCACCCCCTCTGTAGTCCAGCAATTTGGCATTCATAAAACCCTCCTAAGGTCTAAAAATTTAGACCCATGTTTATCTTTTCAATCTTACCAAGAAATCCCTTCACATCGCACAACAAAGCAGTGAACTGGAAGTCCTTGTACAGTTCAGAAACAGTCTTGCATGAAAGCTTTTCTTCTCCTTCCCATCTGAGAAAGGAGGTAAAAATGGGTTTGGGGGAGTCGGGTCCTAAGCATCCTTCCTTCCTGGAGCTCAGCTTTGAGCA
Organism: Neomonachus schauinslandi; assembly: GCF_002201575.2. Taxonomy (NCBI): domain Eukaryota; kingdom Metazoa; phylum Chordata; class Mammalia; order Carnivora; family Phocidae; genus Neomonachus; species Neomonachus schauinslandi. The sequence continues at coordinate 2,399,787 of NC_058418.1, forward strand.
ATCGCCTCTGTCCATTGTGCTGAATATTCAAAGTGTCCCTCAACCAGTTCTTCATTATCTTGGACTGAAATTAAGGGATTACAATTAATTCTCTAAAGGACACAGTAATGCTATCGCTTGGGGTTGGGGACTTTTTTCTTTTTAAGATTTTATTTCTATTTATTTGAGAGAGAGAGAGTACACGTGAGCGGGGGGAGGGTCAAAGGAAGAGGGGAAGCAGACCCCCCACTGAGCATGGAGCCCAACTCAGGGCTCAATCTCACAACCCTAAAATCATGACCTGAGCCGAAACCAAGAGTTGGACACCCAGCCGACTGAGCCACCCAGGTGCCTAAGACCCCATTCCCTTTCCTGCCCATAACCCAAAGATCAGTGCTGGTCCAACACCTCTGTGTTCCCCACTCCTGTGTCCACAACTTCATCCCACCCCAACACCCCCGGAAGGAAGGACTCAGTCACCCTGACTCTCTCCAACATCCTCACATTTCACTGCCCCGCCATGTAGTTTTGGGACAGTCACACTCCATCACTTCACTGGTGAGCTGAGGAATCAGGTCAGATGTTGCAAAGGGGTAGCCCCAACCAGACCCTTGAGCATGCTTTGGGTGCGTCAGCTTGTCTGCTTTGTGTTTTTTTTTTTTTTTTCATCTGTTTTGGTTCCTCTGCAGTGTTTTGGAAGAATTGCAGGCTGAGTCACCGGTGTGTAGAGTTCAGGAATTCCACATAAAGATCTGGATCTCTGGCTTCTGTCAATGTGTCGGAGGTCTGTAAACACTGGGTCCAAGTCTCCAGTGGGCAGCCACCAGCCGGGGCTGAGGAGCAGCTTTTGATAGAGTGTGTTCTTGCCAGCTCACCACAGACCTCACCAATCCCTATCGGGTACCTCTAGCTCCTTCACCTGTTTCTGCAACCTCTTCGGACCCCTTGTCATTGTCATTTGGAACCCCCTGCCCTAGAAGCCCTCTGATGCTCAAGATTAAAAGATGAATCTGAGACTTTCCCTTGGCTCTGTGATGGGAAGGGGGCATATGCAGTGGCTTTTCACTAGCTCCCCGCCCTGGAATTCAGCACTTCTGATGCCTTAGGGTCCTGGCATCTCTCATTCCTGGGGCTGCTCGGTGTTTCTTCCAAGTAAGAAAGGGACATGGAAAGAGAGCTTCAGGACCAGATGTGCCCGAGTTTGAATCCCAGCTTTGCCACTTCCTAAGTAGCCAACTGTCAATTTCCTCATCTTTAGAAATTATTTTTTAAAAAAATAATAAAAATAGGGGCACCTGGGTGGCTCAGTTGGTTGAGCGTCTGCCTTGGGCTCAGGTCATGATCCCAGGGTCCTGGGACTGAGCCCCACTTCAGGCTCCCTGATTAGCGGGGAGTCTGCTTCTCCCTCTCCCTCGGCTACTCTCTCTGTCAAGTAAATAAATAAAATCTTTAATAATAATAATATCTTCACGGAGTTGTTATGAGAACAATTACGTATTGAGACTCTGCGTCGTAAGGAAGCAGGCTAGGAAGGGACCCACTGTGGAAAGGTGCCTTCATCAAATATCATAATCATATTTATAGTAATCACAGGCACTAACTAGACTCCACATGATGTGCTAAGGACATTGTGCGCCTGACCTCACTGAATCCTCCTGATAACCCTATGCAGTAGATATTACCCTCACTGAACCAATGACAAACACAGAGGCTCAGAGAGGTTAAGTAACTTTCCCAAGATTGCACAGCTAGTAAATAACCAGATCCAAACCCAGGCATTTGGACTCTGGAGCCTATTTGCTTAACCATCACGAAGCCATGTCCCAAAGTACTACTAATCCCCGTTTGCATGACTGAAGAAGAGGGGACATGGTTGGATCCAAGGTCACAAGTAAGGACGTGGAAGACACTTTGTACTTTTCCCAGAAGGGATTCATCCTCACCTGCATCTTATCGACTCTGAGCAACGCCTCTGAGTCTCCTGCTTTCATCCTCTCCCCCCTCTTCCACCTGTTTTCCACACGACAGCGAAAATACTGCATTTAAAATACAAACAGGATAAAGCAGTGCCTGCCCCAAGCCTTCCAGGGGCTTCCCAGCATGCTGAAAATATAATTCAGCTCTCACATCTGCCCAGACCTTCACCTTCATGACTCATCTTCCCCTCCCTCCTCGCTCCAGCCTCACTGGCCTCCTCCTAGCACCAGGCCTTCTCTGCCCCAGGGCCTTGGATCTGGTTGTTCCCTCTACTGTCCTGTCTTCCCCAGGCCTCACCCAAGCCCCTCCTCCGACCTTCCTGACTCTCCAGTCTCCACTGTCTGCCCCCCAAACATGCCCTGGACTGTTCGTATCCACTGAGCTGGACACGGACTCGTTCACTGCTGTTTCCAAGGGCCACTTGATACCAGACCTGGCCACAGCAGGTGCTCATGAGATTTCTGAACAAATGGAGTTTTTACCAGAGGGATTGCACTGGGGGCCCCACCTCTTCCCACATCCAAACCGTTTACAATGAGACTCTACGACTTCCTCATCAGGACGTGGGGGCTTTCTCCTCACCCTTGGATACGGGCTGGCCTTGCAGCTTGCTTTGGCTAAGAAGACCTGGCGGAAGTAAGAGGTGCTGTCTTCAAGCCTACGCCCCACAAGGTCTTGCTCATTTCTGCTCTGCTTGCTCACTCTCGAAACCCTGCCACTGTGGTGACAAAAGGCCCAGACTCGTCTGAGAATGGGCACCTTGTCTTAGGTTGATTTTGCTTGCCGATAGCTAACCCCCATCTCTTTCCTCATCTCTTCCTCACACCCTCGTGCTGTCACCGGGAGCCGGGAAGGAAGCTTTTAGCAAGGGGTGATGAAGATGAAGGAAGTAGCCTCAGGGTGTATTTTGGAAGTGAAATCAGAATGGATTCAGGGAACCAGTGAGCAGGCACCTGCCGTAGAGATGACGATAAGGAGGGACCAGGGCACTCCTGTGGTTCACCTCCTCACAAACAGGTAAGGGGCAGAGTTGGGGTTCACACCTGATGTGCTGACTCCCTTTAACTGGGGACAAGGGAGGGGTGAGGAGGCAGCAGCCGAGGGGAGCCCCAGGAGAAACCAACTCACCCCCACTGGGTCCCCACAGAGCTGCTATGTCAGGACCCCAAGGTGATGAAGCAGGAGGGAAACCCCCCACATGGCTGACTGGAGCCTCTGGCCTCCTGCAAGTTCCCACAGGGACCACGACAGGCAACAGTGTTGCTCCTTGTCGCTTAAGGAGGAAGCAGGGAAGTCCAGAACCACAGTCCAGGCTTCCTGGTCTGTGGTGCTGGTGGATGGACATAGGACTGCAGAGAAGGTGGCTTGTCACGGGGGCTCTGAGGTGACCCAGCCTCATCACAGTGGCAATGGGCAGGGTCACACTGCTGGTTTTACCTGCTTGCTTCTCTTCACCTGCGGAGTCTGCGACCGGCATACCTTCCTTCCTTGGCTCCCCATCACTGCTGGTCTGTGCAAAGCCCTATTTTGTTTGGCTCATTCATGGTCGACCAGCAGAATGCCAGACCTCGCTGGGAAGAGGAATGCAAGAACCGGGACCGTCTGGTTGGTGGGAGAGTGCGGGAGATCAAGGCTGCTGCGTCCACACTGGTTAATGACCCGCAGGACAGTGAACCCTAACACCTGGGGCTATCTTGTCTATCGGAGTGAACAAAAATAGTCACACGAACCAGCTTTGTGCAAGTTAACCTCGAACTTGGCAGGAGTGCTAAATGGCGGCCTCCAAACAATTGTTAGTCACGGTTTCATTTACAAGATGACCCTCAGGAAGGACTTTAATGCTCTGCATGATTTCATAAGGAGGCACCGTTGAATGTTCTTATTTCTGAGTTTTGGGCTTTTCCCGAGCAATGTGGGCACACCCCCTCTTCCCCACTCTCCCGGGGATGGACTTTGGGTCGCTCCCACTCGCTGCCACCCGAGCAACATCAGGGAGATGGACACCTGTGGCCGTGGTGAGTCTGGGGGCAGGGCGGAGGGCCGCTGGGGGGTCCTGTCCGCAGCACTCTGCACCCCCACCAGCTGGCACCGAGCCTCCTGTTGCCCTTGCGGAGGGTCCTTCTGTCTCAGCCTTCCCGTATCTTCTTCCTGTCGGGGGGCTGCCCCCCAAGTCTTGGTGGGACACACGTGGAAGCTGGCCAGAAGCGTGCGCGCCGTGGCGGGCACCGAAGCCCCAAGCACCTGACCGCCAACCCTAACCACGAGCTGGGCTCAGGGGTACTTGGCGTCGTGAGTGCGGGACACCGTCATCATCAGTCCACACTGACGGAGGCGGTGTGTGTCGAGGGCTCCCCAGAGGAAACCAGGGTCCGGGAGAGCTTGTCAGAAGGGGCGGAGCCTCACCAGCCAAAGCCGCGTTTGCGGGGGTGGCGGAGGCGCCACGACCGCTGCGTGATGAGCGCGCGCCGGGCCAGCGGGGTCGCAGCCACTTACCCTTCCGGTGCCTCCGTCTCCCCATCTGTGTGATGGGGACAGCCTCGCTGGACTGTTCTGATAAACGAGACGGCGGATTTCGGCGCTGACAGAGGGCCTGACCCACAGCCAGCAGCAGTTCGTCCCGTTATCACCGGCCCACCCCGCCTCCAGAGGTCCTGCAGCAGCAGACGCGGCTTCTCCAAGCGGTTCCCCCTGCTGGACAGGGGGCACGGTGGCACGGCTGTGACGCGGGCGGTGTGGGGGCTCGGGCCGGCAAGCAGGGAGTCTGCATTCACTGCTCCACTGGACCTCCGACCTGCCCTTGCCACCTGTCTCACACGGTGGGTGCTGACACCTGGGGGCTGGTCCAGGGCACCGCGGCAGACTCGCGGCATTCCTTGAGACTACTGGCACCCAAGCCTCCCTCAGCTGTCTGGGAACTGCTCTGCCCCACAGGTGTTGGAAGGGGGAGCCAGCCTCTAGCTACAGATACCTGACAGTCCAGCTAGTCACCCTCCCAGACTCCCTGCGGCCGGGGCCTAGACCCGTCAGGCGCAACGGCATCTTCAAGAGAAAACACCAGGGTTTGAACCCCAGGACTGTGCTGAACCGAGGACAAGGCGGGGGGCGGGGGAGCTGATGAGGCAGGCCAGGGTCTGCACTCCACCGTGAGCCACCCCCAGTCCCTCCCCCTCTGACGGGGTCCCAGACCCATGGCTCCCAAGCTCATACCCCATCCTCTCCAAGAGATCGGATTCTTCTCTTGGCAAAATGGGTTCCCCAAGACTTACTGATACTGGTATTTGGGGGCCTCCTCCAAGGAAGGCTCTAGCAATGGGCGTGGGGACCACTGCTGTTTACAGATGTAGACACCGAGACTCGAGACTCGTGCGCCAGGAAGCCACAGGCTGAGATTAGAACCCTGGTCGGTCTGGCACTAAGCCAGTGCCTCCCTCGAGCCTCGTTCTGGCCTCTAAAGACAGCAGTGGAGACACCTGCCCCTGGACCCCCAGGTGGGCTGGATGAAACCCATCTCCCACCACCTCCTCTCCAGGCTCAAGGGCCAGGAACTGGTGCCCAGGGCCCCCCATGCCATGGGGAGTCGGTGGGGGGCCGCTACACAGAACCTGGGACTCCGGTCGGCACCTCTCATCAACAACTTTATTACTCTCCAGATGCTGGTGAACTGTAGTCTCCACAGTGCTTCCCAGGAGCAGGCATCTCTGTCCATCACGTGCCTTCCCCGCCGCAGAGAGGGGCGAGACCAAGGAGCCCACTAGCAGGGCCCGGTCCATCCTGTCACGACCATCACCCCTCCGCTCCCTCTCCCCCGCTGGGGAGGGGTCTCCTAGGGACAAGCTCCTGTCTCCTTCCTTCAGCCTCCTCTGGATCCAGGGCCCGCCTGGCGCCCCTGCCCTGCGCTCCGCTCCTGGGCACCAGGCCCGCCTCGCTGCGCCCGGGGCCTGCGGCAGGTGGACAGGGAAGGGGGGCGCGGCTCGTGGACGCACCTGCTCCGAGTGGGAAGGCCCGGGAGCCGTGAGAACCGAATAGGGAAGTGTGGCCCGGACGGAAAGGGCAGAGGAAACAGCAGGGTTCCGACTCAGGAGCCGGCGCTGGAGGAGGAGGGCCGCGGGCCGGGGGGGCCGGGCGGCGCGGGCGCGGCAGCGG
>NC_058418.1:2406285-2411634 GCF_002201575.2 Neomonachus schauinslandi
GGGCTGATGGGTGAACAGTAGGTGGGTTGACTGCACGATGTGTGAAGGGGGTGGGTGACGTCTGAGTGGGTTTTGGGTAGACAAATGATTGGGTGGGTAAGTCAGGTGGGCAAAGAACCTCACATTTCCTTTCTCCAGGTTTTTAAACTGCTCTATGAAGTTCCAGAGAGATAAGCTCCGGCTCATGATTCAATTTACAAAAACAATCCCAGTGCAACAAAAAAAGTGTGAACCCCCTGCCCCCACCCACACATTCCCTCCATGCCAGCCACCAGGTCCCAAGCCTTGGTGTCCTGGCCTCTCCTGGGTGCAGAGACACCTGCTATCAGGGGCAGAAGCCACCGTCCCCACCCTGGCTCCGGCCTTGACTTGCTGTGTGGCCTCAGGCAAGCTGCTTGAGCTCTCTGGACCTTGGGTTTCTACTCTGTTAGACACAGGCTTCCAGACAGCTGAGTGTACCAGTGGGTCAACCAACGGTGGTGTTGGCTTGGTACACAGCAGTGTGTTTAAAAATGTAAAAAACATTTGAAAATCAGGCAGTTTCATAAAAATCCAAACTTTGTCTTTTCTTGAGAAAAAACTGTTGATGTACTGGGGCCACATTCCCACGTGGCAACATAGGCTGCAGGAGAGCTGGCAGGATGGTGCCTGGCACACACCAGCAGCTGGTATGCATGGCCGGGTGCCAGCTATCCTGTCTGACCTCGCTGTGCCCTCCGTGGGGGCACGTCTGATCCATCTCCAGCCCTGGGGCCTAGCTCAGGGCCAGGCACATGGCAGGGACACCAGGAATGTTCACTGAGCAAATGAAGGATGAGCAGAAGGGGGACCCCTCAGGGTGCGAGAGGAGCATCATGTGGGTGAGGGGGTGAGCTACTCACCTAAGGGCATCATCCCAACATCATCCTTTCCAACGGTCACCCCGGAGCCTTCTGTCACATCCTTAGGTGCCCTCACTGCTGGTCCCTGAAATGAGAGATCCCACACTCAGAAATGAGAAACCACAGCGATAGCCTCTAATTTTTCTCCCCGGCAACACCCACTACGTTGAGGCAGTCATCAAGTCCTATCACGTGCTCCGGGGGAAGCCGGCTACCAGGCCTCCTGCTGGTCACCATGTGAGGGACTCGTCTGGGGAGCAGACCCTCCAGCCCCCAGTTGACCTCCTCATGAGACCCTGAGTCAGATCTGCCCCAAATTTCTGACCCACGGAAACTGTGTGAGACAACAAATGTTTGTTGTTGCAAGCCTCTAAGTTTGGGGTGATTTGTTCTGTAACAACAGACAACTGATACACTTGCTTTAAATCCTATCTTAGCTTCGTAATTACTGCCCTCTGGATAAAGTGCAAACTCCTTGACAAAATACACAAGAAAAACACATAAGCTACCTTTAACTCAGGAAAAAAATAAAGGAATGGAACTTTTCCCAGCTCAAACAGTAGACCACTTGTGAGCAGGATGGTGCCAGCCAGAACACCGAAGGTTACTGAAAATGTTTCAGACTATTTTAGGTGTCTTTATGCTATTGTCATTGTTTCTTAAGCCCTTGTCCCCAAGGAACAGATCAGAATCCTAATGCCAATGAAAGAGAGCTGACTCCTGAGTTCCACACATCCAACCCCCTTCTCGTACTTTACTTCTTTCAAATGCAACAGTTAGGATGGAAGTCAGTGATGCCTAAAATTCTATCGACTAGCAAGAAGACTCTGCAGGGAGCTTCCAGAGCCTTTCTCAAACGTGCATTGTTTGGAATTTGTGAATGCCCACGTTGTCTGGTGGTGGCAGGAGGAATATTTTGCATGGTCACCTTTTTGCTCTAGCAGACTGTAAACTGATTCCTGACCACCACTCGTGCAGCTCAGGCTGTTATGGTGCTACGGGTGACGACCTGCTGCTTGCTTCTGCTGTGGCCCATGGGCCACGGCCCCACCTCCTCCTCCAACCCCACCTCTGGCCAGGTCCTTTCCTGGAAGTCCATAGTAGAAAGTTAATGATGCCCTGCGCATGCCAGGTTCTCTCAAACCTCCAAGCTTCAGCATATTCTGTTCCCTCTGCCTAGAGCTCCTTCTCCCATCCCCTTTTCCCTGACTACCTCCGACGTCCTTCAAGACTTGACTGAGCCCCCATCCCTGCCACCACACACAGGTTTATGACCCTGTGTGATTTAAGAACAGCCCCTATCCTGCTACCTATCACGCCACACTACTCAACAGCTTTATTGAGGTTACAGTGGATGTACATTATAAATGCATGTATTTAAAGCATACGATCCAGTGAGTTTGAACATGTACACACTCTTGAAACTACCATCACAGCCGAGATGGCAAACATATCTAACAGCCCCTAAAAGTCTCCTTGTGCATGTTTGTGATCTCTCTGAATCCCCAAATTACGAATCAGCAAATGCTGATGCATTTCCCATCACTACAGAGCTGTTTTCATATTCTAGAAACTTTATGTAGAACCACAGAGTAAATAGGTATTCTTGTTTTTTTGGGGGGGGGCGGTTCTCCCATGCAACATAATTATTTAGAAATTAAGGATACTGACCTACAGTTTTCTTTCTCGTAGTATCTTTGCTTTTGCCCACAGAAGGAGTTGGGAAGTGTACCTTCTTCAATGTTTGAAGTTTGTGTGGAGTTGATGTCACTTGTTTCTGAAACGTTCGGTAGACCTCCCTGACAGAGTCACCTTAACTGTCACACTGCATTTTTATGCCTCTGCTTGCCCATCTCCTCCTACAGACTGTGGGCTCCAGGAGGGCAGGGCCTGGCCTGCCTTCCTTCTGTGGTATCCCTGGTGCCAACCCTTCTAATAACAGCTGTCGTGAGACATCATTCACCTACTGCAGAATTCACCCACTGAAAATACAATTCCGTGGCTTTCAGCGTATTCAGAGTTGTGCAACCATCCCCAGTTTTAGAGTATTCTCATCACCTGCAAACTAAATCTCAACCCCAGCAGCAGCTACTCCCCTTCCCTGCCCCAACCCCCGGGAACCCCAGGCTTCTCTCTGTGTCTGTGGGTGTGCCTGTTCTGGGTGTTGCATTAGTGGAATCTTGCAATCTACAGTCCCTTCGGACTGGCTCCTTCCCCCTTTCCACGCCATGCCTTTGATGGTCACTCTAGCAGGCGTCAGTGCTTCAGTCCCTTGCGTGGCTGAATAATGTTCCCTTGTGAGGCTGGACCACATTCTGTGCATCTATTCCAGTGGGCACACGGGTCGTTTCCATTTTCTGCCTATTACGGAGACTGCTGGCCTGCTGCCGTTCACCTCACATCAGGGACAAGTTTCGTGTGCACGTACACCCAGCAGTGAAGTGCTGGCTCACAGGGTAGCAGGTGTTTAACCCTCACAGGAACTGCCAGACGTCTCCCACCACGACTGCCCCGCATCACATTCCCGGGCTCGAGAGCCTCCCTCCTCAGCATGGTCAGCACGACCTGGTGCTGTCCCCACGCGCCCCAGGAGAGGCGTGCTCCTGGACCTGCCCCGGGTGCCTCTCCCCTCGCGGACTGTGCTCTGCGTCCCTTCACTGAAACAAATCGGAACTGTGAGCACCCCAGCTCTCATCAGGTCCTGAATCCTTTTCATGGATTACCAAACCCAGGCTGGTCCTGGGAACCCCGAACTTGCAGGTGGTATCAAAGCAAGGTGTCCTCGGAGGAACCCCCAGGCGCCGCACACGGAGCCGCCTGGCCGCCAGCACTGCCCATCTGGGTTCAAGTCTGAACTTCCCACCCTGAACTTGTTCATGTATTTATTCCAGCTCTACCAGGTGAGGGGGCGGGGAGTGAAGGCAGGAGGCCGGACCACAGTCCGCAGGTCACGGTGAGGAGGCGGGACGTCTTTCTCCCGAAGATTCAGAGTCTAGCCAGAGTCTAGCCCGACCACTCAGCCTCATCAGCTGAGCAAGCCCTGCGGGCCACCCTGAGCCACGACCACGCCGCCCACCTTCACCTCCCCGGGCTCGCTGCTGCCCTCACCTTCCTGCACGCTGGCCCTGCCAGTGCCACCAGCTTTGGCTCTCACCTCTGCTGGCTGCCCCGTGCTCTCTTCCTGTGCTGCTGGCTGCCTCTGCTGCCCCAGGATTCCCTGAGCGCTGACCGCCCGGAGGCTCAGGCCGGCGGGCGTTTCCTGTTGTGCTGACTGCCGCCCGGGCTCTCCCAGCCTCCCAGCTCCTGACCGCCCACCCGCTTTCCTTTGGGTTTCCTGGGCTGGCAGACACCCGGCCCCCTGGCTATTGTGTGCCTGGGACCGGATGCAGGTGACTGACCGTGGCCAATTCGGTCCCCCCTCCGCCATCTCCCCTAACCTGCAGAACAGACCAGGCTCTCCCTCCAGACCTGACAGGAAACTTCGCACTGCCCGCCTGCATCCAACAGAGGAGGCCTGGGGGTTACTCACCGCTCCCTGGCAAGCCCCTTGTTGAGCACCTACTAGGTACCAGGCACTACTCAAAGCGCCAGGACACAGCAGCGAACAAGACAGACAAAGCCCCTGCGCTCGAGGGCCTATGTTCTAGTCACTGCTAGACGAACCACAACAAGTAATGATTTCCACCAGGCCAACTCGGCCAGGTAGTGGTTTCTCTCGGCCCCCTGGAATCGGAGCAGCCAAGAAGAGCCCTTAGAACCGTGGAGGCTCACACGCTGCCCGTGGCAACGCCAAATGCCACAGCCACCTCGGGAAGCAGTTGGGCGGTTTCTTCTAAAATCAAACACGCCTGCCATGAAAGCCAGAACTCGCACTCCCGGCGATCCACTCTGGCTAAATGAAAACTTGTGTTCGCGCAGAAATGCACACCCAGGTCTTTAAAGCAGCTGCATTCAAGATCACCCAACACTTGGGCGCCTGGGTGGCTCGACGGTTAAGCATCTGCCTTCAGCTCAGGTCATGGGCCCGGGGTCCTGGGATCGAGTCCCGCGTTGGGCTCCCTGCTCCTTGGGAGCCTGCTTCTCCCTCTGCTTCTCTCTCTCTCTCATGAATAAGTAAAATCTTTAAAAAAAAAAAAATCACCCAACACTGGAGACCACTTCTGGGTCCTTCAACGGGGGAGGGACAGAGAAACTGGTGTGTCCACACCACGGGGCTCTACTTGGCGTGAAAAAGGAACCAACTACCAACACGCGCAACCACATGGGTCAATCTCAAAGGCATCGTGCTGAGCAAAAGACCCAGCCCCCAAAGCTCACACACTGTGAGTTCCTTTCTGTGCTTCCCCAGAAGATGGACCGCAGACTGGCAGCCCGCGGGGCTCCAGGGCGAGGGCGCCTGTGAGGACGGCCCGCGGGGGTCCGGGGCGAGGGCTCCTGTGAGGGCGGCCCGCGGGTTCTGGGGCGAGGG
>NC_058418.1:2411644-2420932 GCF_002201575.2 Neomonachus schauinslandi
GGGGCGAGGGCTCCTGTGAGGGCGGCCCGCGGGTTCTGGGGCGAGGGCGCCTGTGAGGATGGCCCGCGGGTTCTGGGGCGAGGGCGCCTGTGAGGATGGCCCGCGGGGATCCGGGGTGAGGGCGCCCGTGAGGGCGGCCCGCAGGTTCTGGGGCGAGGGCGCCTGTGAGGACGGCCCGCGGGGGTCCGGGGCGAGGGCGCCTGTGAGGGCGGCCCACAGGGGTCTGGGGTGATGGCACAGGTCTGCGTCCTGACTATCGCTACAATTAACCACCATGTGTTGACAATGCAGAGAACTGTACACCCCCCAAAAAGTTAAAAATACACTGAAGCCAAGTGCCTGGGTGGCTCAGGCTGATCTCAGGGTCCTGGGATGGAGCCCCTCGCTGGGCGCCCTGCTTAGCAGGGAGCCTGCTTCTCCCTCTGTCGCTCCCCCTGCTGTGTTCCCTCTCTCTGTCAAGTAAGTAAATAAATAAAACCTTAAAAAATAAATACACTGAAGCCGTGGCCCTGGCACCTACTAACAGGAGACTCAGCTCCCGAGTGAGAGCCGCCGCCACACTGATCTCCAAAGCCCCCCCGTGTTCCGGGCAGCCGAGGTCTGGAGCCACGGCCTGACAGCAGCGCGCGCACGATGCATCAGGGAAGGCTCTGCCGCACACAGGCGAGGACCCAGGCCTCAGAGACCCCCTTGTCCCGGAGGCGTTTGCCACACTCTAGCTCTCCAGGCCCCTCCGCCACAGTCTGAGTGCAAAGGCCTGACGCCCAGGCTACCATCACTCTTCACACCTTTGCTTTAAACGGCTGCCTGTCCCACCAGCAATGGGGAAGCGGCATCAGAGGGGCCGCGGACGGTTCGGTGCGATCCCACAGAACAGCATCACCCCAGGGATGCTCCGGCCGGCTCCCAGCCCGAGGCTGCTCTCCTACCAGAGACAGAGAGAACGACTCCCCGGCACCCAGGGAAGCCATCAGGGAATCACTGGGAACCACGATTCCACGAGAATCTGACGCCGTGCTCCCACACCTCTTCCGAGTCCTCGGACACGCACCTGCCTCTGCACCAGGCACAACGGTCCCTGGCCCCAGGGCTCGTGGCTCTGTGCCCTCACGTGGCGGAAGGGCTGGGACTCTGCGGGTGTGACTGACGTGAGGGGCAGCCCAGCATCATCAGGAGGGTCGGGCTCAGGAGAGGACGTGAGCTTGGAAGCAGAGGTCAAGTGAGGCCCAGGGATGGATTCTTCCCCGGAGCCTCCAGGAGGGACACAGCCCTGCCCACACCCAAGTGTCAGCCAGACCCGAGTCGGACTCCTGGCCTCCAGAACTCCGAGTGAGCTCGTCTGGGTTGTCTTTCAAGCACAGGCTCTGCGGGGACGTGTGACGGCGGCAGCGACAGGGAACATGGCCCAGAGAAGTGGCCGTGAGGGGAGGCCCCAGAGGGGTGAGGCTGGTCCCAGGAAGCGGGGGAGAGCCCATCAGAGGAGCCGGGCCTCAGCGACGAAGGGGCCGACAAGACCACGCTGTGTCCCCAGCACCTGACGGGCACCACACGCACTCACAGTGGATACTCTCCCATCTTTCTGACTGCTCACCCCCGCGCCCGCCAGGCTCCCACCACCTCTCACCACGCGGCCACACGTGGCTGCTGAGCACCTGGAAAGGGGACACGTGCCACCTGCCAAGGTGGTAACAGGCTGGATACGCTGAGTTCAACAAATTAAAGCTGCATGTTCCTTCCACCCTTTCTAACGTGCTACAGGCAGGACTCACGTCCCATTTTCACTGGACAGCGCGGCTCTAAACTGCGGGTCAGCGGGCTTTTCCTACAACGGACCAAGAGTAAAGGTTTTCGGCTGTCTGTGTCCGCACTGCCCCGCTCAGTCCTTGTGGCAAAAGGGCCACAGGCACCGCGTGAATGGACCGGCCCGGCTGTGCCCCCGGGAGGTTCTGTCACACTCCACAAAACCGGTGGGGGCAGGGCCCACAGGCTCCTGGCAGGCGAGCCCCTGCCTTTAGTAAGCATTTGGTCTCCCTGGGAGGTGACCTCTAAGGCCCTGGGGCATCCACCCGACACGAGCGACTGTGTGCGTGGGGGCCTGGGGCCACACTGGCCAGTCCAACAGTGCAGTTTATAACGGAGGCTTTCAGACACCCAAGATGCGCTCAGCCTCCAGGGGGGCTGGAGGGCGAGGCAGGTCATGCGTGCACGGCGGAGCCCAGCAGAAACTCCGGGCACCAAGGCTCAAGGAGCCAGCCCGGCCGGCGATACCACATGCACCCTGTCACGCTCCGTGGCCAGGAGGACCGTCCACATGCCCCCGTCAGAGGACAGCTAGAGGCTCCGTGCACGGGGCTGGGCTGGAGCCCTGCGCCTCCTCCCCCCGCGGACCGGATCCGTGTCCTTCTGCCGTGACAAACCCCAACTGTGAGCAAGATGGCTTTCGGATGGTTCTGAGTCCTTCTGAATCGTTCAACAGGAGGGCGTCTCGGGGACCACCCCTCTGCACCGCGCTCCCAGCCTGACGCACACACCCGCCCCACAGCCTCCCGCGCTCGATCGTGTCCTGAGACCAGCGGCCCTCGGGAGAGCAGAGGCCAGGCAGGGAGCGGGGAGGCCGGTCTCCAGCCAGGTGAGGGGGCAGCTGAGGGGCGTGGGTGCGAGCAGGGCCCCCCACCCCGCCGACCCTGCGCTCACCCAGAGCTCCTCCAGCAGGGCCACGGCGTCCTCCCCGCTCTGGGGCCGCCGGCTGCACACCCAGGCCTGGATGTCGGCGGGGAGGGCACTCAGGAACTGCTCCAGCACCAGCAGCTCCAGCATCTGCTCCTTGGTGTGCAGCTCGGGCCGCAGCCACTGGCGACACAGGGCACGCAGCAGGCCCAGCGCCTCGCGGGGGCCCGGCGCGTCGCCCAGGTGGAAGTGCCGAAAGCGGTGCCAGGGCGAGTCCAGGGTCAGGCCCTCGGCCGACGGGCCTTCCTGCTTCACGGGCTGGGGAGACGGGACCTCCATGGGGGTCGTGAGCCCCGCAGGGACAGCAGCGCCTGTTGGGAGGGGAGTTCAGCACCGTCAGAGCCCAGCTCAGTGACTCAAGAAACCACTGCCTCCGGCCGGGTGCACCCCACGCGTGCCCACGTCAGAGGTTAGGGCCGGGTGCCCTCTGTGCCTCCGTTTCCCCTGTAGGTCGAAGTGCTCCCCTACCTTGCACGGCTGAGGGAGGAGTGCCTGGGAAGGAAGGCGCCTGTGGGCTGCTGTGCCCAGGGCCCTGCACACAATAGGTGCCGAAGGGAGGGAGATTCGGATCCCCGTCCTGGGACGGCCCAGGCTCAGACCCTGGCTCTGCCCTTCCCTGCGGGTGGCCGCGGGCCCTGCTGCTGCTTGGTCTCCTCCCTCAGCTTCGTGTGACGGGTAAACACACAGAGAGCTGGAACAGCGTGCGGCACCAGCAAGTGCTCAGAAAGCCCTGAGCTCTCGTCAGCGCCATCGTCATTGTAACTGCTCGCCCCGAAGACACGCACACCCCGCGTCCCCAGCGTCCCCTGCAGCAGATGCTCACGATGCCTACTCCAAAGCCGCCCTGCAACCGCTTCCTCATTCACGGTCCCCCGAATCCACACGAAGCTCTAACCCCAGCACCACGGTATCTGGAGGTGGGCTTGGGGAGATGAGTGGGAGCACACGAATGTCCGCTGAGCTGCTACAAGCTTCAGTTAGGAGACGAGTAAGTCGTGGGGGGGGGCGTCTAACGTACAGCGTGGCAACTGGGGCTCACGAGACCGTGCTGTCTGCTTGGAAGCTGCTAGGGGAGTGAGCTTACAAGTTCTCATCACAAGAAAAAACAAGGGTGACTATGCGAGTCAACAGACGTGGACTGAACTCACCGTGTCACAATGTACCCACGTCAGATTGTCACGTGTATCTTAACAGAACGCTGTATGTTGGTTACACCTCAATAAAACTGGGAGAAGAGACTGAGAGAAGCCATAAGGATGAGGTCGGAATCCAATGGGATCGGTGCCCTTAGAGGAACAGAAATCTCCCGGATGTGCTCTGCCACGTGAGAAGATAAGCAGGCTGCCCACTGCCGCCCAGACACGGATCTCCCTGCAGCTGACCGTGGACTCTGGCCCCAGAACTGAGAAATAAGCGTCTGTTGTTGAAGCCCCAGTCTGTGGTATTCCTGCGGCTGCCCGAGCTGCCCCATACATGGATGGGCCCCCAGTCATGTCCAGGGATCGGGAACCACGGCAGACTGCAGGACTTGGCCCCCATCCACTCTCCCCTTCCTCCTCTGTCTAATCCCCCCGCCCCCAAGGAAGCTGTGTGCCCTCCTCTTCCTCTTCCCCATTCCTGAAGGAGGGGACCCGGACGCGGCAGTGGTTCCACCAGGGGTGACGTGACCCCGGGAGACAGCTGGAAATGTCCGGAGACTCCTGACTGCTGGATGGGGGCAGGGGAACGGTGCTGCCGGCATCCAGCGGGGGGAGGCAGCTGGGAGTCCTACAGCCCACAGGCATTGGAGAGATTCGCAGAAAAATAATGCCACATTTCCAATTTTTTGTTTTGGAAAACACGGTTATTTTCCATTTAAAAAACGTTATTTATGTCAATATGTGAAACGTTGATTACTTCTATTTCTAAATGCATTAATAATACTCTGAAATTTCTTTGGCCTTACATTTTAATATGATATATACCCATAGACACAACTACTATAAATAAAAATGCTTCGGGATCTCCAATAATTTTTAAGAATATAAAGGAGTCCTGAGTTCAAAACGCTTCAGAACCACTAGGACTGGGGTCAGCAAACAGCCACCTGTGGGCCAAATCTGGCCTGCAGCCTATCTTTTTTTTTTTTAAGATTTTATTTTTCGGTATTCTCCATACCCAATGTGGGGCTTGAACCTACAACCCCGAGATCAAGAGTCGCATGCTCTACCAAGTGAGCCAGCCAGTTGCCCTTTTTTTTTTTTTAATTTTTAAAAGATTTTTTATTGATTTGAGAGGGAGAAAAAAAGAAGAAAAAAGCACGAGCAAGGGGGAGAGTTGGGTAAGCAGCCTCCCCACTGAGCAGGGAGCCCAACATGGGGCTCAATCCCGGGACCCTGGGATCACGACCTGAGCCAAAGGGAGACGTTTAACCGACTGAGCCACCCAGGTGCCCGCTTTTTCTTTTTAAATAAAGTTTTACTGGTACATGGCCATGCCTATTTACTCATGCACCATCCATGGCTGCTTTTGAGCTCAGAAGGCAGAGCTGAGTAGATTCAGCAGAGACTGAATAACCTGCAAAGCTGCCCATGTGGTTAGAGATATTTACTATCCGGCTCTTTCCAGAAAAAGTTTGCCAACCCCTGACCTAAAGGATGGTGGGAGACCAACACAGAAGGGATCCTGGATGACCCTGTGGGTCACGGCACTGAGCCCACCCAGAACACCGCTGCACTGTCAGAAAACAAGTTTTTCGGGGCGCCTGGGTGGCTCAGTTGGTTAAGCGACTGCCTTTGGATCAGGTCATGATCCTGGAGTCCCGGGATCGAGTCCCGCATCGGGCTCCCTGTCCAGCGGGGAGTCTGCTTCTCCCTCTGACCCTTCCCCCCCTCACGTGCTCTCTCTTATTCTCTCGCTCTCAAATAAATAAAAAATCTTTAAAAAAAAAAAAAAGAAAACAAGTTTTTCGGGGCACCTGGGTGGCTCAGTTGTTAAGTGTCGGCCTTCGGCTCAGGTCATGATCCCAGGGTCCTGGATCGAGCCCCACATCGGGCTCCCTGCTCAGCGGGAAGCCTGCTTCTCCCTCTCCCACTCCCCCTGCTTGTGTTCCCTCTTTCACTGTGTCTCTCTCTGTCAAATAAATAAAATCTTTAAAAAAAAAAAAAAACCTTATCGGGGCGCCTGGGTGGCTCAGTCATTAAGCGTCTGCCTTCGGCTCAGGTCATGATCCCAGAGTCCTGGGATCGAGCCCCGCATCGGGCTCCCTGCTCCATGGGAAGCCTGCTTCTCCCTCTCCCGCTCACCCTGCTTCTCCCTCTCCCACTCCCCCTGCTTGTGTTCCCTCTCTCGCTGTGTCTCTCTCTGTCAAATAAATAAATAAAATCTTAAAAAAAAAAAAAAGAAAAGAAAACAAGTTTTTCTATCTGACTTGAGCCACCGTGTTTGGGGCCTCCTAGCTACAGCAGCTTGCTCTCAATCACGACTAAAGGACAGTCCTCTCGACCACAGGCAGGAGGTAGACGAGGGCTCTGACCGATGAGATTTAGGAGAAAGTCTGTGTTTGAACAACTCTCCTTTTGATACGAGAAACTTCTGTGGCCAACCGCATTCTGCAGCAGAGCACAGGAGGTCAAGAGAGAAGATCCCTGGCTCTGGGGCACAGGCCTTGAGTAGCTGGGCTGAAAGGTCCCCTGGACACCCCAGTCCAAAGCCCTGGCTCTTAACTACTACGCCACTGACCCTGGACATCATCTCGTTGTTGGGCCAGCCACCACAGCCCCCCTCATCATCTCCCTGCTCCCAAGCCTGCCGCCCTAGACGCAAATCACCCCACAGCAATCAGAAAGGGTTTTTTCCCCTCAATAAACATCACATTATGTCACTTCCCCCACTGAAAACGCTCTGCTTCTTTGCTACACAAGGTCTCACATCTGCCTACCTTTCTTGTCTCTTACCATTCTGTCCCTGGCTCTCTCTCCTCCAGCCACACTGGCTCCTTGACTATATTCTCAGACTCAAGGCCAGTCCTACCCCAGGGCCTTTGTACCTGCTCTTCTCCCTCCCCTCCTCTTTGCTCAGCTGGCTCCTTCTCTTCTTTGAAGCCTCCATGCAATTTCCCCTACTTGGAGAGCCTCCTCAAATCATCCGATTAACACAGCATCCACACACCCTACCATGCAGTTACTATCCTGTCACCTTTACTATTTCCTTTTAGTGTGTAACAAGACGGAGTGCTATATTTGTGTGCTGTCTTCCCTCATGAGAATTTAAGCTTCAGGAGAGCAAGAGACCACAGACACAGAGCCCAGCATGCTGGTTGGCACTCAAAGAAAATTTATGGGATGATCAGTCCTATGAGATTAGTATTATTATTGTCCCCATTTTGCAAATGGAGAAGGTAAAGACATCTTGCCCAAAGTCACCCAGGTAATAAGTAACAGAGCCTAAACTCACACCCAGGTGTGCCTGGTTCCACAGCCAGTCTGCAACATCACCTGCCCACCCATCCCTCCATTCGAGGACTGACAAGCCTGGGAGTGGCAGGGAGGGCTTCCCAGGAGACCTGGGCCAGAGCTGAGTCTCCAAAGATGCAGAGAAGCCCACTCTGCTGTGAGAAAGATCCCTCCGGGATGGGACTGGAATCTGACCTGAGGGAGCCAGGCCTCAGGCATCAAGCTGCAGGGTCCCGCAATCTCGGGGGGGGGGGGGGCTCATGGGTAGCCACCAGCTGTCCACAGTGAGTTCCTCAGAGCAGGGACAGTTGGACCCTTCTCTGGGTCCCAGAGTCACCACCCCTGAGAAAGCACATACTAAGCCGTAAGTAAGGTCGTTCCACCACATGAACCAATCCTTATCACCCACTGAGGGTCCAGTTCCTCCAGGGGCTGCTAGAGTGCCGTGTGATACCTACACTAGAATACCTGTAATACTGCTATGTCCAAGGAGTACTGTCCAGCCCAACTAGGCACCCTGGAGACCTCAGGAGACAGCCACGGAGTGGGATCTGCCTCACACTACCCGACCCAAGCGTCCCAACAGCCCTGTGAGAAGGAAAAACGGACACTCAGGCAGGACTCAAACCTGGAACTGTGGGACTCCAGAGCCCACGCCGGTTGCCCCCAGCACCTCTGCATGGCACGCTCAGTTAACAAAACGCTGAAGGGCTGGGCTCTGGACCTTGGCTGCCACGCTTCCACTTTCAGCTCTGCCATTTATCCGGTGTGTGACCTTGGACCCATGACTTGCCTGCCCCTCTGTGGGCTGAATTTGTCCGCCTGTAAACCAGCACTGATAACAGCTCCTTCCCCACATGGGGCTGCTAGGGATATGAATTAGAAGTGGCCCAGCATACGGTAAGCGCTCAATGAAGACTTGTGTGCCTACTGCAGGGTTTCCAAACTCAGCGCTCGTCATACACAGGGCTGGATAATTCTGTGTTGTGGCAGCCGTCCCATGCCCTGCGAAAGGTTTATCAGCATCGCTGGCGGCTTTCCACCACATGCCGGTAGCCGTCTCCCCAACTCCCCAACTGTGACTCCAAACAGGTTTCCAGATATTGTCCCGTACCCCCGGCTCAGAGCCACCCGTCCACTGGACAAATATTTACTCGAAGCACAAGGGCTCTGGAGCAAATCCCAGTTCTGCAGCCAACCAGCTATCTGTCCTCGGACAAAGTACAATAGCACCTTTTATACACGGGCTCTCCATTTCCTGGGCTGTAGAATGGGGAGAAAGACCCTACCGATACAAGAGACCCAGCGTGAGTGCGAGTTGCGAGGCAAAGCAAAACGCTGCGAGCAGGGGCTCCTGGGTGGCTCAGGTCATGACCCCAGGGTCCTGGGATCGAGCCCCGCATCGGGCTCCCTGCTCCGCGGGAAGCCTGCTTCCCCCTCTCCCGCTCCCCCTGCTTGTGTTCCCTGTCTGTCTCTCTCTCTGTCAAATAAATAAAATCTTAAAAAAAAAAAGGAAAACGCTGAGAGCAGCACCTGGCCCCAGCAAGTGCTCAAGCAGAGCGGGAGCGCGCTTACTGCCACTCGGGGAGGCGCTGGGGGACACCGCTAGTCACCACCAGGCGCACGGCCATCGGAAGAGGGGGCTGGGACCCAAGAGCGGGCACAGAGGGTGACTGGAGGCCGGCTCGGGGGGCAGCTTCGGCAGGCGAACACAGCCTGGAGCACTTTCCCCCGCCGGCCAACTGCCTCCCGTGCACCAAGCCCCCGAGCCCCCGACCTGGGCGCTCTGCACCCAGAGAGGGGAGCGCGCCGGTCAGCCTCCGCCTCCGACGCCCAGAGCCCCGCACGAGTGCGAGCGCCCGCGGGACTCCCGCGCCCCAGGACCCGGCCCCCGTCCCGCTGCCGGCCCCGCTCCCGGCCCCACCCCCGCCCCTCCCCCTCCGCGGCCCTCCCCCACACCCCGCCCCCGGTTTTCCACTCTCTCCCGCGTCCTCCACCCCGAGGGGCCACAGCCCCCTCCCACCTCCCGACCCTCCCCAGCCCCTCCCCCTCCCGTTCCCTCTCCCATTCCCCTCGCCTACCTCCCGCTTCGCTTGGCCCCCTTCTTCTCCCCTCTTCCTGCTCCCCC
>NC_058418.1:2421032-2433784 GCF_002201575.2 Neomonachus schauinslandi
TCCCCTCTCGCTCACCTCACTCTCTCAGACGAGGCCCCCCAAGCCCCCCTCACCTCGTCGCACATGCGCACAAAGCTCACCGGGACTCCATGCCCCGGCAGGCTTTGCGCCAAACTCATCCGTCCCCCTCCCCCTAATACTCAGATACCGAGGCGTCCGTTCCGCCCCCCCTCCGCGCCCCACCGGCCTCACCTAGAACTACATTTCCCAGGAAGCATCGCGGCAAAAGGACGCTTCCCATTGGCTGCTCGCCGTGACGAATCTCTCACGCCCATCTCCAAATAGTTCTGAACTACACTTTCCAAGGTGCATCGAGCACGGCCAGCGGCCTATTAGCCCAGACAAACAAGGCCTCTCGGCGCGCCAGGCTTTGAACTACACTTCCCAGAATGCCTACAGGGCTTCCCATTGGCTCGCACGCGGGACGCGGGCATGCGCAGACGTGCCGACGGGGAGGCCGCGGCAGGGAGAAGGAGGGGTCATGGCGGCGTTGTCCTGAGACAGGTGGAGGTTGGACGCCGGCGGGCTCTCGGGAAATAAAATCCCCGGGCCGTCGGGGTGGGCAGGCGAGAAGGAGGGACCCCGCCAGAGTTCTGCGCCAGTCGGGCCTGCGAGTGTGTCTTCTTGCGCGTTTCGTCCCCTACTCCGTTCGGGCGGCGCTGGCAGGGTCCAAGGTGGGCGCGCACTGGGACCCGCGTATCTGGGGCCGGCCTGGGCGCCCTGGTTCGGCTCCTCCGCCGTGAGCCTGGCGCCCAGCGTCTGGCCTCAGTGTCCCCTCCTGCGTGAATCGGGAGAAGGTGCTGCCGGCCACACGTCATTGGCGTGCTCCCATCGGACAGGGCAGCTGCCTCAGTTTCCCCATCTCGGAAACGGGAAGAGTTGGTTTTCAGAGCAGGAAGAAATCTTAAGAGAGGGGCCGAAGCTCTGTGTCTGAGGACGGCTCACACAAGCCGCGTGCGCCCGGGCGCCCCGGAGACGTCGCCCACCTCCCCGTTCGTTTGCTGCGGTTAGTGGCTGAATCGGGACTCCTGCCGGGCCCACCTCTCGGCCCCCTCCTCCCTCCTGCTTCAGGAGTTCCAGCCACCGCGGCCTCCTTTCTGCTCCAGGAACACAGCTGACCTTGTTGGCACTCACATCCGTCGCCCACTTGACATCGCAAACCTATAAGGTGGGCAGGAGCTTTTGCTCCCAACCCCCAGCAAGGAAACGCTTCTTCCCGCCTACTCGCCCCAGAGAAGATGCATCTGTCATTCGTCCAGGTGCCCGGGCCAGACATGGAAGCGTCGCCCTCCTTCTACTCCCGTCAGCCCCCACATCCAGTCCACCAGCAGGTCCCGTAGGCGCTGCCTTCGGGGTGGTCACAGTTTGTCCACTTCTCCTGATGCTGTCGCCTGGCCTGAGTACCCTTGACCTCTCACGTGAACAACTGCATCAGCCTCCCTAGCGTCCTGCCGCCGTTCTGGCCTCCTCCCACCCAGTCCCTTCTCTGGCAGCCGGAGGGATCATTTTTGTGTGTGATAAAATACATGTAAAATTTACCATTTTAACCATTTTTAAGTACACCGTAGAGTGGCGTTAATAACATTCGCTGTGGTGCAACATTCACCACCATCTATCTCCAGAACTCTTTTCCTCTTGCAAAGCTGAAAGTCTGTCCATTAAACAACTCCCCATTCTCCCTCCTGCCCCCTGCCCCAGCCCCTGGTACCCCATATAAGTGGGATTAGGCAGTGTTTGTCTTCTTGGGACTGACTGATGTAGCACAATGTCCTCTGGGTTCATCTATGATGTGGCGGGTGTCGGAATTCCCTTCCTTTTTAAGACTGATTAATAATTCATTATATATGTATATCACATTTTGATTTTTCCGTTCATCAGAGAGTTCTTAAATAGGAACATGTCACTCTTTTGCTTAAAATTCTGCAGTGCAAACCCTTGACTCTGGCCTGCAAGATCCCACATAATCGGACCCCTTCAGATCCAGAATTCCTGGTAAATTTTACATGTATTTTATCACACACAAAAATGATCCCTCTGGCTGCTAGAGAAGGGACTGGGTGGGAGGAGGCCAGAGCGGTCCGATTATGTGGGATCTTGCAGGCCAGAGTCAAGGTAACATCATACATTCCTCAGGTAACGTCATACATTCCTCAGCAAAATGGTGCCTTGGTGCAAATCAGAAAAGGTTGCCCTCAGAAGGACTGTGGGCCTGAGCCAGGGCATGGGTGCAGCAAGTAGATGGAGAGCAGGATTCAGCCACCTCCTCCCACGCGGCCAGGTACTTGTAGGTCGGGTGTGAGGATCACCCCAGCCCTCAGCCCAACACCACTTTCCTTCAGACGTGATCACTGTGCTCCATCACAGTGGCCCAAAGGTTCTGAATCAGGTCCCAGACAAGCCACAGAGCATCACCTGGGGGCTCATTAGAAATGCAAATTCTCAGACCCACTGAATCAGAAACTCTGGGGGTGTTGGGCCCAGCACTTTGTTTTAACAAGCCCTTCAGGGGATTGTGATGCACGCGCCAGCATTCTTGGGTCTGGCATTCAGCAGCACATTAGAATAGTCACCCCTTCACAGGGTCCTTGGGCGGCTCCCTGTGTGAATACATGCAAAGCACCTAGATCATGCCTGGTAGAGACTAAGGAGCTGATGAACATTAGCTTTTTTTTTTTTACTTTGCCTACAGTTAACATAACTGATAAATGCAAGCCCAACCCAGTTGCAAAGTTGAACACCAACCCCTCACCCCCCACCCCGGTCCCATATAATAAAAACAGCTTACTTTACCACAGAATGTTGTCTACTCATGCCTTGTGCAATTCATGTGTAGGGCACCTATTCTTTTTTTTAAGATTTTATTTATTTGGGGGTGCCTGGGTGGCTCAGTTAAGCGTCTGCTTTCTGCTCTGATTAAAAAAAAAAAACACAACAGAAGAAGAAGGGCCCCCTGCTCCGTTGAATGCCCTCCTGGGGCCATCTTGAGATTCTTAACTCCTTTTTTTTTTTTTTAAGATTTTTATTTTTTGACAGAGACAGAGAGACAGCAAAGAGGGAACACAAGCAGGGGGAGTGGGAGATCTTAACTCCTTTTTAAATTGTTTTAAATTATTTTTAAAAGATTTATTTATTTAATAGAGAGAGAAAGTGGGGGGGGGGCAGAGGGAGACAGAGAATCCTGAAGCAGACTCTCCACTGAGTGCAGAGCCCAACGTGGGGCTCTATCCCAGGACCCTCAGATCATGACCTGAGCCGAAATCAAGAGTCAGCCACTTAAGGGACTGAGCCACCCAGGTGCCCCAACCCCCTTTTTAAAGCATGGAGCTCTGCATTTTCATTCTGCAGTGGGCCTCACAAATTAAGTAGCCATTCATGTCATATATACCACCTTGATCATCTGTGCAGTGCCCACATACAGCGCTGTTTCTCCAGCATTCGAGTGCACTATAAATATTGCTGAGGAATGGAAAGAAGGAATGACTCCCTGGATGTCCTCCTTCCACTTCTTCACCTGGTAACATCATACATTCCTCAGCAATCCGTTCAGATGCTGCCTCCTCCAGGAAGCCTTCCCAGACCACTCCCACCCCAGTAAATCTGGACGAAACTCCTCATCTGAGCTTCCACAGTGCCCCTTCTCTCTCCATCTCGTGCTTGGACTACTTTTTGTATCTGCCCTGCTTATCCTCTGGTGAGCAGCTCAATAACAGAGACCCAGTTGTTGCCAGCTCCCAGTTTGGGGCCTGCCTCTGAGTGAGTAAATAAGGATTGAAGGAAAGTGGTTCTTACTTTACTTCCCAGGCCTGAGGGCAAAAATTCTTTTGGCAGCAAATTTGGCCCATATCCTACCAAAGCTTTTGGACTCCTTTGTAGCACCACTATAATTATTACTCAAAATAATAATTAACGTTTTCTCTTTTGTACGGTGCCTTAAAGCAGGGAGATCCTCCAGGGTGGGGAGGGGATTTGGTGCATGCCTGGGTGTCCAGCCCCCGGCACCCTGAGGCTCAGGTGATGTTTATTGGATAAACGGGTGATGGATGAGTGATTACAGAGCCAGCCAGCCAGTCTGCACCCCCCAACGAGGGCCCCTGGGGGCTGGATTGTGAGTGTGAGTCATCTTCACCAGGCCTCAGGAAACACTCGGGAATGAATAGTTAAATTATGAATGAATTGCTTAATGATGGGCACACACTGCCTATTAAGTTATTCCACCCTACGCTCTCTCTGTGGGACGGCAGAACAGATCAAAGCATCAGCCCATTTTACAGTTGGGACAAGTGAGGCTTCCCCAAGAGACAGAAAGAGAGGCATAAGACCGAAGTTTCACAACCAGCAGCGGGTGTGGTGAGCCTGGTCTTCTGTTCTGTGGCCCTTGTGTGGCCCAGGCAGCAGGTCTTCAACTGGCCGGCAGAGCCTGGACAGGCAGACGGTGAGCAGGGCCGAAGGCCCAAGGGACCCAAGCCGACCTTACCTGCCAACCCAGAGAATTCCCTGGAAAGTTCTGCCCAGCTCTGTTTCCACACATCTGCCCAGAGCAAACGCAGCTTCTCGGCGGAAGTGAGGGCCACGTGTCTTGTCTCAGGAGGTTGGAAGCCAAAATGACCTCTCCTGCCTCCTTATGGCTAGAGTTCTGGGGGTGAAGTCAGTTAGATGCACTGGGGTAAGAATCGGAAGGCCAATCAAAGCCACCAGAACCGCCTGCAGTCAAAGTCAGGCTGATTGAAGGTTCTGGAGGACTGGTCCCGGGGGAGCCTCAGGAAGCCTGGAAGGTTAGTGCAGGGCAGGGTGGCCAGGGGCTGAGGAAGCAGTGATAAAGAATAGGTGTCACTTGCGTGTCGGGGGCATTCAGGATTTCTGCGGTCATGCTGTATTAGTCTGCTGGAGCTCCCATGACAAAATACTGCAGACCTCGGTGCTTACAAGGCAGAGATTTATTCCCCACCCCCCAGTTCTGGGGGCTGGAAGTCCAAGATCAGGGTATCGGCAGGGTTGGTTTCTCACAAGCACTGATTTGGGGCTAACAACTTTTAGCAAGTAGGCCAATTCTCAGGTATGGAATCCATATATAATGAGGATCAACCTTTTAATTTTTTTAATAATTTTTAGTTTCATTTTTCAAGAGAGAATTCCAACCAAGCTTGAAAATAACACTCTTGGGATGCCTAGGTGGCTCAGTCAGTTGGGCGTCTGCCTTTGGCTCGGGTTGTGGTCCTGAGGTCCCGGGATTGAGTCTGGCGTCAGGCTCCTTGCTCAGCGAGGAGCCTGCTTCTCCCTCTGCCTGCCGCTCCCCCTGCTTGTGCGAGTGCTCTCTCTCTGACAAATAAATAAATAAAATCTTTAGAAAAAAATTAAAAATAAATAAAAATAACTTGTATAAATTCTTGTATAAATACGAAATGCAGATCACTGTGTGATGTGGGTTTTCCCCAATGCCACTTGCCCTGGGATACTGAGGACCTCATGTGCTGTTTTGTGCCATTCCTCAGACGTCTACTGAGATTCAAAGGTTCTCCCTACAGCTTCGGGCAGCCTCAAGGAGGAGGGCTGAGGATTAGGCCCCGGGCGTCTGAGTCGGGGGCAGTGCCCCTCATGTTCACTGGGCCCTGCCCTCCTCTGGCCCCAGGAAGACGTGAGATCAGATCAAAACATCTGATGTCCTGTGATAATACCAGGAAAAACTGCCCGCGATAAATACACCGTTATTTAAAACTTGAATCCTGCAGCAACAAGGAGTGTTTCTCATAACCTTACACCCACTTGGAATTTATGATGAACTTTTATGGCTCTGAGAACAGTTCGCTGCCCGAAGAGGAAAGTGAACAGGTTTTGCGGTTTGTTTACACCAACCCATACCGCTTACCGCCTCTTGTTAATTTTCTCTTCAAGCAGGTTTTACTTGAAATGGATGAAACCTAGGGGGTCATAATATATTTTCCTTGTTAAACAATAAAGTCATCGCATGCGTTTAAAATCAAGTTTATTAAAAGCTTTTTGGCTTTGTGGAGGTTTTTGTTTTTTTTTTATTTTGGTTTTTTTTGCGTGTTTTGTTTCGTTTTTGGTCATCTTTTTCCTCTCTGGGTGTCAAGAGTTTTCGGAGACAAAGCTCAGCGGGTCTGCGGGGAGGCTGGTAGGCTGGGAGGACAGGACAGAGCCTGGTCCAGGAGCTGTGGAAGGGCTCAGTAGCTGCTCTCAGATCCCCGTTCCCACTTGCTGCATGGTCTTGATCATACTTTTGGACGTCTCCGAGTTTCAGCTGCTTTGGGGCCAAACTTCTGTCCTGCCCCCTTCAAGCACAACCATTGTGAGTTTGAAGAGGAACGTCTTTGAACACATGAAAGTCTTGAGTGCCTCCACCAGCACAGAGCTTCTCCAAATTGGGTGAAGAGGGAAATGGGTACCAACATGGCCTTGGGTGTCAGACAAAGCTAGAGTTAGGAAAGCAGCAGGCTGGCTTGGGGAGTGCAATGCTCCCCTCCTCTGTCGCCAGTTTTCTCCTGCATGAAATGGAAGCAGGGATGGTTTCTATCCACAGTAGTCAAGATGCAGTCAGCTGCCAGTCCTGGAAACTTGATTCCAACTCGCTTAAACTCAAGGGAGGATTTATCAGCCAGCAGGCAAGTCCTGAGGAAGGGACCAGCTCCAGGGTCACTTTGATTCAGTCACTTAAAGATATCACCAGGAGGGGCGCCTGGGTGACTCAGGCCATGATTCCAGGGTCCTGGGACAGAGCCTGCTCAGCGGGGAGTCTGCTTCTCCCTCTGCCCCTCCCCGCGCGCTCCTTCCCCCCCCCCCCCCCCCCCCCCCCCCCCCCCCCCCCGCTCATGCTTGCGCACATGCTCTCTCTCTCTGTCTCTGAAATACATATATACAACTTAAAAAAAAAAATGTCACCAGGGGCTTGTCTTCTCTCCCACTCTCTGCTCTGCTGGCTGTGGTGTGGATCTGTCTTCAAACTGGCATCCCCTGACGTGGGTCCGTGAGCGAATGGTCACGAAAGAATTCTTGAGATGTTTTCGGCGCCAAAAGGTGTTTTTATTATAGTGCAGGGACAGGATCCGTGGGCAGAAAGAGCTGTGTGTCGGCTGCATGAAGCTGGTGTTTATAAGCTTAGTGCTCAGGGAGGAGGGGATGTGCAGGGAGAATTTGATTATAGATGTCTCCTTCAAATTTCTACTCATAAAACTACTTTCACAAGATTTCTCTGGTGCTTATCATTCAGTTTGGTATTAACTATGGGTGGGTTGTACAGACAGTCATGAGACCCTTTAAGAATGTAGCAACCAGCACGTATTTGATCCTTATCAGGACTATGCAGGTTATAGGTCAGCCTTCTGGGCTAAAGGTGAACATTTTTCTGCTTCTATCTCTCATCATCCCTCATGGTGGCAAGATGACTTGCCACCATTCCAAGCATCACATCCTGTATTCCACCATCCGGGAAGAGAGCCAGGACAAGCTTATTTGTCAGAATCCCACTGAATATACTTCTTTATCACACCGGCATGAATGGGGCTACATCCTACCCAAATATAGAGGCCACAGGACATGATTTTGCTTTGATTAGCTTGGACCTAAGGCAGGTGTTACTCCCACTTTTTAAAATCCAGGGGTGGGGGCGCCTGGGTGGCTCAGTTGGTTGGGCGGCTGCCTTCACCTCAGGTCATGATCCTGGAGTGCCTGGATCGAGTCCCGCATAGGGCTCCCTGCTCAGTAGGGAGTCTGCTTCTCTCTCTGACCCTAACCCCTCTCATATGCTCTCTCTCAAATAAATAAATAAATAAATCTTAAAAAAATAAATAAATAAAAATAAAAATAAAGTAAAATCCAGGGGTGGAACTGTCCCCCTCCTTCCCATGCACCGCCCCCCCGCCCCCCCGCCCCTGAGATGCAAGGAGGAGGTGTGGAAATCTGGGGAAGCCCGTAGCGAGGAGGGTGTCTGGTATGCTAAAAGCACCCACAGCGTCCTCTACACAGGGTCACCAGATTTAGCAACTAAAAATACAGGATGCACAGTTCCGTTTGTATTTAAGACAAACCACAAATGATTTTTTTTGGATAAGTATCGGCACATTTTTATACTAAAAAATAACTCACAATTTACCTGGAATTCAAATTTAACTGGGCATCCTGTAGTTTATTGGGCGCTAAGTCTTTGCAAACTTTTTCGTGGGTGAGACTTCGCTTGTGGACCAGGTTAAAATGCACATTCTGACTCGGCAGGTCCGAGCAAGGCCTGGGATTCTGCATTTCTCACAGGGTCCCAGGTGATGCGGTGCGGCATCTGGAGGTCCACAACCTTGAGGAAGGGTCCACACGACCTCTTGGGGGTGAGATGGGGAGGAAGCACGTGGATTGGAACAATGCACTCAGCAATGAGTCCAGCCCAGGATGAAGACTCTAGATGGTTGTTCATTATCATAATAATGAGCATGGCAGAAGTGTGACCGTGTGCGTGTGTCTTTCTCTGTGACTCAGGGGACTTCTCAGTGATTGTACAACAGCAGCAAACTCTCTGTCCACTCTCCACACCGCAGTTGTTCTGGCTGAGGAGGTTTCATCAGGGGACACACGAGAGGGGATTGTCTAGGGTGGCAGCTGGTGCTTGGGCCCCTGCACCCCGCGTTTCTGCGAGCACAGCCGTGCTGCATGCTCACTTATCACCTCACCCAGCCCGCCTTCATTCACTCATTTCAACCCCGAATGAGGCTTGCGTGTGCACAGTGCTTTGGTCATGGCGACACAAACCCAAGTGGCCAAAATGGGGATTTCCTGGAAGGAGTCTGGAGGGACTCACTTAGTGGAAGGGTGAGCCGAACAACCAAACCTCACGGGGGGTTAGGGGATGCTGGGGGCACCTGAGCTCAGCCAGGTCATTCAATCCCCACCTGTCATCTCTCAGGGTAGGACGTTTTCTCCTCCGGCAGAGTGGCTTCCTCCACACAGTGGAGAAGCAAGGCTTCTCCCTTCCAGAGACAAGACTCCCAAGGAAGGGCACAGATTGACCTAGCTCGGGTCAGATGGCTCCCGTCTGCTTCCTTCTCTGCAAGCACGCTCCATTCTCTCTCCCTCTCTCTCTCTTCCCTCCCGCACCATCTTATTCATTCCCATGGCTTTCGATTCCATCTAGATGCTGAGGCGTCCCTGAAGGGTAGCATGGCCGTGGTGTTTGCTGCATCTGGAAACCCTGTGTTAGTTAGGTTAGAGGAACCTTCCAGAAGAAAGAAACACATATGGTTTAGTCTGTAATAAATACTGTGACTGGGGGTGCTTATGAACATCAGAAATGTATTGCACACAGTTCTGGAGGCTGGGAAGTCCAAGATCAAGGCACCAGCATGGTCACCTTCTGGTGAGGGGCCCCTTCCTGGTTCATAGTTGGCTTCCCACCGCATCCTCACATGGTGGAAAGGGCTAGAGATCTGTCCGGAGTCTCTTTTATAAGGGCATTGATCCTGTTCATGAGGGCTCCACCCTTGTGACCTAATCACCTCCCAAAGGCCCCATCTCCTAATATTGATATCCTGGTATCATTTTGGGGGGTTACATCTCAACATGAATTCTGAGGGGACATAAACATTCAGACCAGTGATATACATTATATATCAGCAATATACATTATAATGGCACATCATATTACACGCCTCTTTACTTTTTTTTACTTAGAAAATTTTTAAGAGTTATAAAATATACATAGCATAAAATTTACCGTTTTAACCACTTTTTAGTTCACACTGTTGTGCAACCATCACAATCCGTCTCCAGAACTCTTTTCATCTTGCAAAACTCAATCTCCAGACTCATGAAACACTCACTCCCCCTCCCCTCCTTGCTCCTAGCCCCTGGAAATCACCACTCTACTTGCTGTCTCCATGAACCTGGCTCCTCTAGTTACCTCATAGAAGCTGAATTGTCCAGCATTTGTCTTTCTGTCTTATTTCGCTTCACATTATATCCTCAAGGCTCACCCATATTGGAGTGTGTGTCGCAGTTTCCTTCCTTTTTAAGGCTGAATAATATATGTATAAACCACATTTCCTTTATTTCTCAACAGCCACTTCTTTCCATCTTTTGTGACTCATGCTGCTATAAACATGTACATGTACATGTACAAATTAGATACTTATTTCTTTTTTGAATTTTATTTTATTATTTTTTAAATATTTTATTTATTTATTTGACAGAGAGAGACACAGCGAGAGAGGGAACACAAGCAGGAGGAGTGGGAGAGGGAGAAACAGGCTCCCCGCGGAGCAGGGAGCCCAATGCGGGGCTCGATCCCAGGACCCTGGGATCATGACCTGAGTCGAAGGCAGAGGCTTCACCCAGGCGTCCCTAGATACTTATTTCTTGATGATATAACAACCTCGGGTGGGTGTTGGGCACTGGGTGAGATGTCTGTGGAGGGACCCAGTTTTCTCAGGGCTCTACCATGCCCTGGGACCTGGTTATTTTCTGCACCCAGCCAGCAGGAGGGAAGAGAGCACGGAGCAAGCATGCTTGTTTTTAAGAGCTGTGGCTTGGAAAAGGTCTGTGTCCCTCTGCCCGAATCCTAGTGATAAGTACCAATCACGAGGCCACACTCAGACGCCAAGACTGGTAACTGCAGTCCCTGGATGGGAAGAAGCGTTCCAGGGATGATTCTATACTTTGAAAGGAAAGGGCAGGTTTCTGTGATCACTTACCCATCTCTACTGCAGCCCCATCCTGTTTTGGAGACATGCCATCATTGGTTTGGCTGTCTGAAGAGGGACTCAAAATTATCAATGGTTTCAATCAGAGAGAAGGTAGTTTTCCTCACGAGGCACACAGAACCTGTTCTTCACAAAGCCATCAGGTGTCTGTCTTGCCCCTCCTAGCTTGTTACTCCACCATCCTCAATACGTAGCTTCTGTCTGGTGATCCAAGGTAGCTATCTCCAGATCTCACCAGCTTGGCCAGCTGGGAGGGCGGGGAGGGGAGAGAGAGGAAGCTGTGCCCCCCCCCCCCCCCCCCCCCCCCCCCCCCCCCCCCCCGCCATTGTAGACACACACTGAATGATCTGAGTCAGAGGAGCACAGATGCGTCTTATACTCAGCTCTCACGATGTAAAGGTCATACCCATAATAATTAATTTAAAAATTTTTACCTTTGTGGTATTTCTGAAGGTGAGACACAGGCATCTTACTATTTACATGTACGTTTCATACAGTACGCTCCCCCCCCCCCAAAGGATGTTATTAGATCAACAACGCACACCTCATGATTGATGCAGACTGAGATGTGACCCACACGGTGGCTGGAGCAGAAGTAATAATACTAATGAGTCTTACTGATCACTAGCATTTTCACTGAGACTTCACTATGACTCAGGTCCTGAATTAAGCACATTTGCACAGATTATCTCACTAAATTGAAGCTGTGAGAGGTGTCATTCAACAAGTGAACTGTGCATCCCCATCCTCCTGATGCCCAAGCTTGGTGACTCTCTTTTCTTTTCTTTTCTTTCTTTCTCTCCCTCTCTCTTTCTTTCTCAACAAAATTCGTTGTTTATATTTATTTATTTGTTATTGGTGACTGTTTCAATGAGGATGATCATAAAACGGTTATAAATAATCAGAGTAAGTCATCTGCCACTTACGTGAGAGCCAGCCAAGTGCAGAGCCGACAGTGACCAGAGGGACTTGGCCTATGAGGACACTATGGAGGACACTGAAAAGAGAGCTAACATTCAGCGAGTGCTTCCTAAGTGCCTACCTCACGTGGGGGAAGCAGGTGAAGCCCCAGCTGCTAGGATCGACGGTCCGCTGTGGGAGGCAGTATGTGGAAGCATGGTCAAACACTAGAATCGGGAGCGAGGCCGCGCTTGGAGCCCAGGCTCTGCGTTCTGGGCGTGGGGCTCTCGGCCTTGAACTCTGGGTCCCTTGTTATCTGCAAAATGGGAACAGGTTATTCATGGGTCCTAAAGCATGCAAAGCCCTCGCAGGCTCACAACGTGCTACTACCCCCTGAAAAAGGTGGGCACTGAGGCCAAGAGACGGGCAAGGCTGGAGGACAGGGAGCGCTCCTAGCTCCAAGGGTGGCTCCGACCCTCGGGGAGCTTCCCAGAGGAAACCTGAGTCCAGCTCCCCTCTCCGACCCAGGGAAGGAAGGGGCTGGCCGCTCGGAGTGGCAGGTGCAGTAAGCGAGGGCACTTGTGGGGCTTGCCTCGGGGGCAGCAGGATCCTCATCCTAAAAGTTCACCCCGGGACCGGGCAGGGCTCGTCAGAGCTGTGCCCCACAGCTGCCTCTGCGAGCGGACGCCGCACCCGCCACGAGCCCCGGCACGGAAGGGGTTACGATGATAGAGACGACCGGAGGACCTGGGGTGGCACGAGCGGCCCTCGCCGCCACTCTCCCCCACACCTTTCCGCCCCAGGCTGGCGCGGGGCGCCGATCGCGCAGGCGCGAGCGCCGGGCGCCGGGCGGGGCGGGGCGTGGGGGGGCACCTCTCGAGACACCCGGAAGTCTCCGCCTAACGGGCCGGGCCCGCGCCTCCTGTCCTGGAAGGGGGCGGGGCCCGAAGCCCCTCAGCGCACGGCGCCATAGAGCGGGGACGGAAGACCCGTGTCCTAGACGCGTCCGGAAGTGGCTCCCAGGGGCGCCCGCTCCGCACCATAGAGCTGGGGGGGCGGCGGCTGGGGGGGGTCGCCGGGCTCGCCTTCCTAGAGCGGGAGGAGGACAGGATCTATGGCGCCGTGCGCTGAGGGGCTTCGGGCCCCGCCCCCTTCCAG
>NC_058418.1:2434184-2450466 GCF_002201575.2 Neomonachus schauinslandi
AGGGCGCGCCAGGCGGAGCCGCAGGGAGCGCGCCTGCGCGGCGCCGCGGCGGGGCCGCGCCGGGGAGGGAGCGCGCCTGCGCAGCGCTGGGGCTCGGGCTGGGGGCTCGGGGGGGTGGGGCCGCCGCAGCCTCCCTGGCAGGTCGTGGCCGGAAGTGGTGGCGATTCCCGGGGGAAGTTGAGGCCCCGGTGGGGGAAGGGGACGCGCGGGCCGGGCCGGCCTGACCGGAAACGGCGGCCAGGGGGGCGCGTCTGGGTCCCCGGCCTGCTTCCCCCGCCTCCCCGCTCCTTCCCCTCTTCAGAGAAGCCCGGGTTCCGCTGCCGCCCCGGGCGGGCTGCGTGCGGCCTTTGATCCCGCCGGGGATGACGGGCTGTGGCCCGGCGGGAGGCTCATTCATTCGCCCCGGTGCGGGCGGCGGGCAGGAAGCGCGTGCGCCGCAGGGGAAGTGACTGGGCCAAGGTCAGGCACCGCGTGGCCCGCGGACCGGGGAGGACGGTGGCCGGGCGCCCAGCCGTGCTGCTTGATTCCCCGTGCCCAGCCCCGGCCGCAAGTGGGGACGCCCCGGTTCGTGGAGATGGGGGTCAGGCAGGCACAGGATGGCGGCGTCGCACGACGGAAAGTGACCCATAGGCTCCCCCAGTGCCCGGCCCCATGCTGGGCACCAGGGACGGGCATGAACAAGGTCCTGGAGCGGGCGGGCAGAGACGGGGACCTGGACGCGGAGTACTCCCCTCCCCCAGAGCCCTTGCGGGGCGGTCAGGAGGGCCGTGGGAGCCCCGTCCAGAGCGGTTTCGGGGAGGGGGCCACTTGGTGTGTGGTTTCCTGGTGCCAGGCCCCGCGTTGGGCAGCGCTGAGGATCCAGGCGGGAGTCAGGGCTGCCCTTGCTCTGGGGAAGCACAGTTGCTGTTGATCCGGGCTTATCTTCTTAGACTCTAAGCCTCTTTGGCTAAACGCAGCTGTCATTCACCTGCCCGCCTTCTGCCTCAGCCCCGAGAGCATTCAGATCAGATTCCCACTTGTTATCTCTTGTCTTAGCTTTCTCCCCGTGGCAGCCTTCCAGATCTAACCCCCACCCCCACCCTGGCGAGCCCAGGAAGGGAGAACTCCAAGGGCTTGTCCCCATGCCTGGCCCGTGAGCAGCACTGCGCGTTAGGAGTGCTGGGGTCAGACAGACCCGAGTTCAGATCCCAGCTCCACACCTTGGTGAGCCTGCCGCACAAATAAGCGTAACATCTCAGTTTCTACGTGGATAGAAAGGAATGACTTGGTAGGGAAGCTCTTAATGTATTCCTTTTAAAGCCAGGGCACACCTCAAGAGAGCTGAGTGTAAGGTATGTGAGGAGGGCTCTGGAGCCAAGCATTCCTAGGTCAGGCCTTGCTCCCGTCTCTTCCAGCATGGTGACCATGGACCTGTCACTTCCCTCTTTCCCCACTCCCTTAAGGCGGAGAGCACAGTCCAGCATTCCCTGGGTAAGCCTGGCCCTGTGCTGGGCCCATGGGCCCCGTGGTCACAGCACTCTGCCATGGGGTGGGAGAGAAGGGTCTCTCAGCACACGTTTCTTGAGGCTTCCCCGTGCCAGACCCAGAGCTGGGCAACCCTGGGTTGCAGTTCCTGCCCTGCAGCTGCTTGGAGGCCTGTCAGGGAGACACATACGGAAGCAGGGAGTCAATTTCCCAGAACTATAGGTGCCCAGAGGGAAGCGTGTCCCTGGGGGAGGTGGTGTGTCCTGTGTCTTGAAGGACAGGGAGGGATTGGCCTAGAGGACCCTGGGACTCGGGGGAGGATGATGGTGAACCGTGGGCTCGCCATTCTGGCCCTTGGCCTCCAGCAATGGCCTGGCTGGCCGGAGGTGTCTGGTAGTCACTGCCGGGTACATAGCTCTCCGGGCACCCATGCTCAGACACATCTCAGCTTCCAGACTTTGCTCGGTTGTCCTCCATGCTGCCCAAAGCCTTGCATGTGCTGGGGCCTCCAGGAGTCAGCTGTGGCTCTGGCCTCTTGGTGGTGACAGACTAAATTTGACAGCACTTGCTTCCTGAGCACTTGGCGGGTGCCTGGTCCTGTGCCTGGTTCTATGCCTGGTCCTCACTGTCCTGAGCTCTCAGAGGTCCTGGGGTGGGAGTGGTTGCCCCCGGTTCAGGGGCATGGGATGGAGCCCCAGGCCCCACAGCTGCACAGGGAGCACTGGTCTGCATGTGACTCGAGAGCTTGGCCCTTCGCCATAAGCCGCAGGCT
The DNA here is from genome assembly GCF_002201575.2 of Neomonachus schauinslandi. Lineage (NCBI taxonomy): Eukaryota > Metazoa > Chordata > Mammalia > Carnivora > Phocidae > Neomonachus > Neomonachus schauinslandi. Next base: position 2,436,421 of record NC_058418.1, read on the forward strand.
TTGTTGACTTCTTTCTTTTGGCCAAGGCTGGGGTCTGGGGGAGACAAAGGTTATCGGGTTGGGGACTCGCTCCCTCTGCCATGGGGTGCATTGTCACGAAGGGTCATTGGCTGGTTCAGGGCACTCTGAGCCCCAGCCTCTCGTTTCGGGGGTGATTCGCACTAATAGTCTCAGTGGCTTTGTGGTAGAAGCACAGAGAGCTGTGGCCTCCTGACTGCTGAGCCGCCAGCCAGGCCGAGCCTGGCTGGGTGGATCTGGGCCCCGGGCTGTGCCGCCTGACACCTGGGGCTGCAGGACGCGTCTGTAACTACGGCAGTTGAGCCAGTGCCAGCATCCTGAGGACGAGGAGGGAAGAAACGATGACCTTGGAGGCTGGCTGGCCGGCCTGGCTGGAGTCTGCTCCTCTACTTGGTGGCTCTGTGGTGTTGAGTCAGCCACCAAACTTGTCTGAACCCCAGCTTTAACAGTTCTCATCAGGGGTCACCAGGCACGTTCTGGGTGCCTGGCTTCTGGCTGAGCACTTCACATGCATCGTCTCCTTTGATCTTGACACGGGGCCTGTGAGGGTTAGGGGCACAGAGGCCGGAGCACCTTGTCCAAGGTCACATGGCTGCTGGGGGGTGGGGCTGAGTCGGACTCTGGCCGCCTGCCCAGAGAGCTTGTCCTCACCTCTCTGACAGTGGTTGTGGGGATCCGGATTATGAACCCACTGCACCCTGTGCACAGGATCTGAGATGTCGTCTGTGCCTGGTTATTTGAAAAGAGAGGACCGTTGAGCTGAGGGAAGGGAGAAGTCTGGGAAGACTTCCTGGGGAAGGTGCTACTTTCACTGGGCCCTGACAGCAGCTCCATGGGGAGAATGGACAAGGTGGAAGGATGCAACCACGTCCACCAGGGAATGGGGGTCTGGCCTGATTGAGGGGTGACAGGTGTTACATGGCCTGTAGGCATGCTTCCATCTTTTTTTTTTTTCCCTGCCTAGAGAATGTTTTTGTTTGTTTAAGCAATTTTCAGTTAGCTGCCAAGACTTTAACAATCAGGAGTGTTCACGGACGTGTCCGAAGATCTGGATGCTCGGTGTTCCTGGGTGGTGGCAGGTGGCCTCCACGCTCCCTGCCGCGCCTGCCGCGTAACCGTACGGGGAGGTTCTAGGGATTCTAGAAACTGGTTTCCTTTGGAGACAGCAGGGAGTGGGGACCAGGGTGTCTGGAGTTTGCCACCTGCCTGGGCTCCGGGGTGGGGTGCACTGCACCCCTGGGAAGGCTGCACAGGATTGGAGGCGGGGGCAGTTGGTGCCCCTGAGGATACGGGGACGGTGGCCGACGGCAAGGGCGAGGCCTACTTGGCCAGGTGGGACGTGGGTGGGAGAAAGAAAGCCATGAAGTAGGGTTGTCCTCTTCATGGGAGGACTGTGAAGGCAGCCCAGACAAGGAAAAGAGAACGAAAGTGGGGTTGGGGGGGCAGAGGAGCAGGATCATAAGGGACTGCTTTGCTCAGCTCTTTCAGTGTGCTGGAAAACCTGAAAGAGGCGTAGATTGCTTTCTGGGGAAGTACAACCTACCCAGCTGACTCCCGATAAGATGGAAAAAATCCAAACGTTATCGTGGAAGAAATAGGGAAAGTTGACAGAGGGCCCCTTCCCCCCCCTCAAAAAAGGGCTTAAGGTTCTGATGGTGTTGCGACTTGTCCTCAGTGTTGAAAGCACAGGTGAGAGCCTGGCAGGACCAGCTGTGGGTGTGGGAGGTGGTCTGGGTGGGAGGTAGAGCAGGGAACAGATGGGTGTTCAGGCCTGGAGCAAAGGGTGAAGCCGCGCCCAGAAAAGGGAAGTGGGTAGGAGCTGCTGAGGAGAGCGGAGGGGTCTGCCTGCAACCCCAGTGGGGCTGTGGGGCATCACCACCCAGGCCGAAGAGGGGTCTGACCGGCCCCCATCCAGTCAAGGACTCCAGTGCCAGGCTGCTTCCTCTCAGTGAGCCATGTGCGCTGGGCGGACAATTCCAGGTGGTGGTGCACGCTGGGGAGGAAGGAAGCCCGGCCATGTGATGCGGGGCGGGGCGTGGGTGGACCCTTGAGAGGTGAGAAGGTGCCAGGCAGGTGGAGGACAGGCCGCAGATGGGAGGTGGGCAGTGGTATTGAGGGGCTGGGGGAGTTACAGGGGTGGGTTTGGATTTGGGGTGACGCGCCATGGGCATGTGCAGCAGGGTGGTTTAGGCAGGGCAGGGGTGCGAACTCTAGCGGCTTCATGGAGGCGTGAGTCTCCTAGCATGACCCCCTGCAGAGTGCACAGTGGAGTGGGGGTTGATGTGTTCACAGGTGGGTGCACCCATCCCCACAGAACATTGTCGTCATCCCAGAGAGACTGCACCCACTCCCCTTCCCCTGCCCCCAGTCCCTGGGAGTCACTCATCTGTATCCTGTCTCTGTGGGTTTGCCGTTCTTCACGCACAACGCGGTCTCTGTGTGGCTCCTTCACGCGGTGTGATGTGTTCAGGGCTCCTCCGGGATGCGGTGCGTCAGTGCTTCCATCTCCTATGTGACGGAATAACGTTCTGTGGAATGATCGGACCACAGTTTGTGTATCCATTCATCTGCCGATGGGCATTTGGGCTGTCTCCAGTTTTGGCAGTCGTGATGTATGCCTCTGTGAACGTGCGTGTACAAATTTTTGCACGATTGTGTTTTTGTTTGTCTTGGGTTTATGGCCGTGAGTGGAGTTGCTGGATCCCACAGTCATTCTGTGCTCTGCCTTCTGGGGAGCTGCCAGTCTGTCTTGCACAGTGGCCGCCCCATTTCACATCCCCACCAGCAACACACGGGGCTTCCAGTTTCTCCACATCCTCGCCAGCCCTTAGTGTTTTGTGTTTTCTGTTATGTGCGTCCTGATACCGTGGGATCTCATTGTGGTTTTCATGTACGTTTCTCTGATGGCAGATGAGGTTGAGAATCTTGTTACATGCTTATCAGCTCTTTGTATTCTCCTTAGAGAAGTATCTGTTCCGATCCTTTGCCTGTCTGTAGTTGGGCTGTTGGAATTGAGTGACTTAAAAAGATGAGTTGGTCTGTGATGTGGGGAGCAGACTTTAAAGGGGTGTTGGGCGGGGGTGGGCATGGGGAGGCAGGGTAAGGGTGGACGGGGTGGGAAGGAGGAGGCTGGGAGGGGAGTGTGTGCTGGACCCTGCTCGCTGACAGCACAGGGGTTAAAGAGCCACTGGATTTGGTGACCTCGAGGTTGGGGGGGGAGGTAAGGGCAGGAGCTCGGCTCTGAGGGAGGAGGGGAGAGGACGGTGATGAGAGAGACCGAGAAAGCAGGGGGGTGTCCTGGAGGGCAGGGCCTGGGGCATAGGTGCAGGAGGGGCCCTTGTTCTGCAGGAGTTGTCTGGAGCATCTGGTTGCTGGCGCGGGGGAGGGGAGGTGGTGAGATTGGCAGCAGAAGAAAGAGAGGGGCTAATTGGTGGGCTGGCATCCAGAGGAGGTGGGCGGGGTCTAATAACAACAATAATAACAATAATTTGTCTCAAGCTTAATAGCAGCCAGGCCCTGTCAGCCCCTGTGCTAATTGGATTGCTCAAGGGCCTGGCTGGGGTGGGCTGGGGGAGGCCTACCCTTCACCTTGGGGAGCGGAGGTCAGAGCTGGGCGAAGTCACGGGGGCAGAAACGGGGGGAGCTGGGAGGGAAGATGGGGGTAGGCAGGGCCTCCGAAGGGGCCAAATTGCGTAGTCAGACTTCGTCTGGAGCAAGTGGGGGGCCTTCTGGTCACGCTGAGGCCACACCCCAGTGTTCCTGCACGCACCTCTGTGGAGGGGAGGAGTCTGCAGCCCTTCCCCCATGACTCTGAGGTCCATACCCAGGACCTCAGCAGCTTCTTGAGTGATGAGTGAGTGAGTGGGAGAGGAAGGGACCTGGGTAATGTTTAGTGAACACCCTTCCCGACTCTTCACTAGGACCCCTGGTTAGTCCCCGGCTCCGGTGCTGTCCTGACCCTCTCCTGGCCCTGGGAGTACTTGCTGGGCCTTGTGGGGAGCAGTGGCCGAGCCCCCGCTGCGTGCTTCCTTGTTCCATCACATTTCGTGTGCAAAACACAGATGCAAGGTAACCTTACTGGGATTTCAGGATGGCGACTGCAGAGCCCTGACCCCCGAGCTCGGGGCCTCCTCTGACGGGCATCCCTGCTGTGGCCCCCACAGCCACCCGGCCTGCCTTCTGCCCCTCTCTCCCTCCCATCAGAGGCACGGCCCCTCCAGGCCTTTCCTGTCTGTTTGGCCTGGGATGTGTCCCTCCACATCCCGGCAGTCCTTGCTCCTTTACGTCAGGGTCAGCAAACGTTTTGTGTGATGGCCCAGAAGGTAGATATTGTGGGCCTTACAGGCCAAGGGGCAAAATGGAGGATCTGGTGTGCTACTTAGACATCTTTTAAAGTGTGACCGTTTAAACACACAGGTAAAACCGATTCCGAGCAGGGGGCAGCTTACAGGCGGGCGGCTGACTCCCTCTTGGCTCCAGCCTGTCCCCTGCAGAGGGGAGGGGAGACTTTCCTCTGCCCTCTTAGGGTTTCCGGCTGGATGGACTGAACCAGATTAACGGGAGAAAAGCACACGGATTATATTTCCACAAACGTGGGAGCCCGAGCAAGAGAAATGAAGACCCACAGATGTGCCGCACCGGGTTGAGCGAGGGGCGGTGGTTGTGGAAAAGAGACTGTGGCCCTTGGGGGCCCTGAAGGAGAGAGAAGGTCTGTGTATCTGTGTATACGGGCTTCTTTCTCCGGGGTCTGGAGGGAGGAACCTTCTTTCCTCTGTGCCGTGCGGCTTCCATCTTCTGCTTTCAGGAAGAAAGGCGGCCTGTTCTGGGTGGATGTCCCTCATGGAGACCCGGCCCTGCTCCAGACCCACAGGCCCCCTTGCCCACTGAGCACCTGGGAATCTCGTGGCCACAGGGCAGGCGCTGACGCCGCCATCCTGCAGCCGGAGGAGAAGCGCTCCTGTGCCACGCCTCCTGGCCCGGGGGGTTCCTGGGGAGGGAGGACAGCGACATGGAGGGGGCGGGCAGGGAGGGGACGGAGAGAAGGCCGAGGCCTTCTTGCTGCAGGAAGTGGGCCTGAGGTGGAGACTCAGGTCTGGGAAGTCCCTGCTCAGTGACTTACACGTTAATGTTCAGGGGAAGCACAGCACACCCACTTAGCAAACAAGTTTCCACACACACAGGAGGGCAGAAGGGCCGGCTGTCCCGGCCCACTGCCTCAGCCCTGCTGCCCCCAGCCCTGTGAGCACTGACTGTGTCTTTCCTTTTTCTCACCTCATTTTTCTTTCTTTTTCTTTTCTTCAAAGTTTTATTTATTTGGGGGAGGTGTGCATGAGGTGGGGAGCGGCAGAGGGAGAAGCAGGCTCCCTGCTGAGCAGGGAGCCCGATGCGGGGCTCGATCCCAGGCCCCTGGGATCACGACCTGAGCCGAAGGCAGACGCTTAACGACTGAGCCAGCCAGGCACCCCTTGTTTTCCTGGAAGATGTAATTGGCTCTATTAAGTGGTCCACGAATGGGGAAATGTTTCATCTAGCAAGTGGAGAGATGCTCTCCTCTTACCTCATTTTCAGTGTTTGTGGCCTTGTAATCAGCGGGCCCCATACGATTTTTTAAAGTCTGTTTACTTTTTAGTTGAGATCTAATTTGCATGTCGTGAGATCCACTCTTTGAACATGTACAGTTTAGTGATTTTTAATATATTCACAACGTTGTGCAATCATCACCACCATCTGGTTCCACAGTATTCTCATCACTCCCCAAAAAGCCCTGCACCCATTAGCAGCCCCTCACCCTCCCCGCCCCCATCCCCTGGCAGCCACGGTCTCTGTTCTGGATGTTTCTGGACGTTTCCGAGAGATGGAGTCCGGTCTCTGCGGCCCTTTGTGACTGGCTTCTCCCCCTGGTGTTTGCGCTCTGACGGGCACTGCCGGAACATTCGCGTGCGAGTCTGCGTGTGGACGCGGGTTGTATGTCTCTCGGGTGTATACCTAGGGGTGGAGTCACGGGGTCACAAGCTAAGTTTGTTTATCATGTGAAGAGCTGCCAGACTGTTTGCCACGGTGGCCGCACCGTTCTGCGTGCCCAGCAGCCGTGCGCGAGGGTTTCTGTGGCCGCATGGTTACCTGGTGTGACCCGAGGGCTGTGCGTCCCCACGGTGCCCCCTCAGCACCCGGCGATTTTCCCATCGCCATGCATAATCCTATGGACGTCCAAAAAAGAATCGTCTCGTCTTTTTCCCTTATAGCAGAAGTAATTACTCATTCTAAAAAAATGGAAAAGTTGAGAAAACGAAGATAAAAAGAAAAAAGTTAGACACATTCTCCCTGCTATCAGCTGTTGTTTCTGGGGCTGTGGCATCTGTGGGATTTTCTTGGGCTTTCTCCCACATGGTGCTGACGGGTTCTTTCCAGTTTCTTTCCTGCTCTAAATCTGGCTGTGATGAAGTTTTTTTTTCCCTGCAGGAAGCATTTTCTGAGGTTTGGGTTTCCCCTCAGATTAGCCCCAGGAGAAGGGGGTTGGTTGCCTGGCCAGGGGCTCCCAGCGCCTGTTTGCGGCTTTGCAGCTGTGTGGCCCAGACTGTCAGGCTCCCCCCGAACTATGTGTGGCTCCAGCTCTCAGCTGGGGGCTTGCTGGCCTTCCTGTGGGGTCCCAGAGGGTGGGCCGGCCAAGGGGGACAGAGTTGCATGCATTTGTCTCTTGAGCCTCCATTCTGTTCAGACCCCTTCGTGGGTGCTGCACGTGCCTGTTCTCAGCCCCTGAGGGCGCCTGGCGCCGGTGTGGGTGCTGGGCACCCTGTGGGGCCCAGGGGAGGGCAGATCGGGGGCTGGGAGGCCTCTGAGGGGGTGATGCCTCGGGCAGATGGGGAGGAAGAATGCTCCGCGCCCTCCCGGGTGCTGGGAGTCCCTGTGGCCCCGAGCCCGGCACTGTGCCAGCGCATCCTGGCTGCCCACCCTCGCTGCTGCGTCCAGATGCTCCTTGCTGTTGCTGCAGGCGAGCTCCAGACCGGCCCCACCTACGTCTGGGAGCCCCAGTGTCCTCGTCTGTAAAACACGCGTCGCAATGGCGCCCACCCCAGAGGGATCACCACATTTCACACAACTCCTCAATCCCGTCTGGCCTTCGAAGCCCTGCGAGAGTACCCTCCCACCCCTGCATCTCTAGCCTCTCCGCAGGGCCTTTGCACCTGCTGTCCCTGCATCCCTCCCCCTCCACGCTTCTCGTGCAGACCTGCCCCTGTGGCTCTTCCTTCTGGGAGATCCTCCACTGACCTCCTGGTGCAGCTGCCCTCCCCTCCCCTCCTCTTCCTTCCCCTCCCTGCAGATCTTCCTTGAACTTCATCGTTTGAAATGGCCTTTTTCGTTCAGATGCTTGCTCATCACTGGCAGGGCTCTGTCACGAGACCGGGGCTGTGGCCTCTTCACCACACCACATTCTCCAGGGTTGAGCAACTGCTGGCCCTTGGGGAGACCCCCACGCCTGTGGGGTGGGGGTGATGGGGACCAGTGCGGAGGAAAGGATCATGCCATCCTGCACACGACGCTCCCGCCTTGTCTTCTCATCAGGCCGACATGAAGAGCCAGTCGGATAAGGGCCCCATGTGGAGGGGAGCCTGTGACGGGCCGGGCAGGTGCTGCCGTGTCACGGTGGGTGCCGTGATGATGCGCGGGAGCGAGAACCTGCACAGGGCACCCCTGTGTGTGTCCTGCCGACCTGGCCCGACCCCGTGGTAGCTCCCTGTCGTGGTCAGTGGCAGGGCCTGCCATGAGGAGGCCTGGGCCTTGGCTGCAGGCTCCACCCAGGGGCCTCCTGCAGTCTTCCTGCCAGGCCCCCGCCTCCCGTCCATCCCCTGTTCGGTGTCCCCCAGCGTTGCCTCCTGGCTCCCCAGACGGGCCTGGCTTTGTCTTTGGTTGGCCCCGTGCTCTTTTAGGTCCTTGTTGACGGTTGGGTGTCAGGATGGCAGAGCAGTTGGGACCAAGGACTCCGCAGCAACACCGTTGGCGTCCTGTCCCTGCTCCTTGATGACCTCACTGTGATCTCATGTCCTCTGCTGTGACGTGGGGATGGTGGTCGTTCACAGCACGTCAGTGGAGGGTATGCAGAGCCGGGCCGGTGGCTGGAAAATAGGACCCCGGCGTCCAGGTTTGGCTCGTGGGAGGCACGTGGGACGCTGCTGCGTGAGTGAGCATTTGTCTGCCTGGTCACTGCCACGTCTCCTGGTCCCGAGGACCCGGCCCGCATGACCCGCGTTTGCAGTTCTCTGCGTGCCGTCTGCCTTCAGATCTCAGCCACTTAATGGCTCAGTTTGCACATCTGCGTGATGGGCGACAGTGTTGTCTGCTCAGAGGGCTGTGGTGCAACCAAATGTGTTAACGGCGTCTAAACTGCGTAGAACAGGGCCTGGACCTGGGAAATGTGTTGGCAGAGGGAACGGCTCACTGTGTCTGTGAGTGTTTATTAACTGGACAGGCAGGTTCTCAGAGTTCCTCTCAGAGGTCAGTGGAGGTTACTGAGGGGCGGGTTCACGCTCTCCCAGCAGTGGAATGGGTTCCCTTCGGTGCCTGGGTGGTAATGAGCTCCCTGTCAGTGGGGGATTCAAGAGACGCGGGCCTGGCATATTGTGCCGCGGGCAGATGCTTGCCGTTGGCAGGTGCTCGTCTGCAGGTGCTCACCTGCGGTGAGGTCCCCGTGTGGGATGGGGGATGCAGGACTCTGGAGGTTTGCTTGGAGCTGCGTGCACTCAGCTTCAGGGGCCAGGTCTCAGTCCATTGTGTGTGGGACGCTGCGTAGCTGCTCACCAGGAGTCTTGCCCACCTGCAGGCTTCCTGCCAGGGCCAGCAAGGGTCCCCCCAGTGCCAGGCTCTGGTGCAGCGCAGGACTGACGAGCCCACCTGGGGCCGGGTGCCTGCCTAGGTCTCCCTATGCTGCCTGCCAACTCCAAACACAGGGGAGACCCCTGCCCAGCTCCTCGCCTCAGGGCAGCGTGGAGGCCCAAAGGGGCAGTAGAGGGGAGGCCTGGGCTGTCTGCCCCAAGAGCCAGGCCCTGCCAAATGGCATTTGCCCCCAGGGCGGTGGTGAGTGGGTGAGAACCTGACCCTCGAGGCCAGTGAGGTGAGAGATTTCTCCCCAGCACGGCCCGTTGCGTGGGGTGGCATGGGTGGTGGTGGGATGAAAACATGTCCACACGGTACGTGCGCTCAGACGTTCGTAGTGGCTTTACTCCTCAGCCCCGAGGTGCAAACAGCCCAGACGCCATCTGCGTCGGCGGGTGCACCGACACACAGAATGTGGTCCATCCATACAGTGAAGTGTCGTACAGCCGTGAAAAGGAAGGAAATTCGGACACGTGCTACAGTGCGGGCGAGCCCTGAAAACATTACACTGAGTGAGAGAAGACACACAAAACACCCGGTGACACAGCGTTCCATTTCCTGAGGCCTCCAGATGAGGCAAATCCAAAGGGACAGAGGCCGCAGAAAGTGCTCCGCCTGCCCCACCCCCCAGAGGCCGGGCTTGTCTGGCTGCCCCTGTGGGTGCAGATACCCTGGAGGCTCGGCTCCTTTCCCCCGGACCCCAGGGTGGGGTCTTGCTCGGAGACCTGAATGCGTGAACGCCTTAGAGGACCTGTGCGCCCGGGTCAGCTGGCCTCACTGTCCCGTCGGGGGGCGGGCTCTGGGGCTAGAGCTGCCAACCTGCTTCGTCTTGTTTCAGCCTCACGCACATCAGATTGTGTGTGGTGTTGGCGGCAATCCGGGCGCCAGGCGGCGGCGGGGGAGGCTGAGGCAGGGGGCTGGAGTCTCCCCCTGGGCTCCAGCTGGCGAGTGGTGGAGCTGGGACACGAGCCTGGCCGGGTCGCTGCAGCCCCGGTGCGTCGTCTTCCCCAGGTGGTGGGGGCCTTGGGCTGGTCTCCCATGCAGGGGGAGGTGCGGGCCGTTTCTCTGTGCCTCTCAGGTACCTGCTGCGTGCGCCTTCGGCCTGCCAGGGCTGAGCTGGGCGCTCGCAGCTCGAGCACGGGTTGGAGCCGACGTGGTGCCTGCCGTCCTGGGGCCCTCCATCTAGTCTGGCGTCCTGTAAACTCTGTCCTTCCGTCTCCTCCCCTTCTCACAGGGACCCAGACATGGAGCTGCGGGAAGAGGCCTGGTCTCCGGGGCCGCTGGATTCCGAGGACCAGCAGATGGCCAGTCACGAGAACCCAGGTGAGGTGGCTTGGGCAGGTCTCAGCTGATCCCGTATCCCTCCTGGACCCCGGCTTCCTTCTCCCCCGCTCCTGTGGCTCAGGAGTGATGCCTCCTTCCTCCGGAGGGTCATGGGTGCCTTTGGGCGCCACTTCTCTCCGGCTGCCCTCTCCACCCTCGCTCTCCAGCGTCCTGGCCCCCTGCCCTGTTTCTGGGTGGTCCACAGGTGTCTCAAGCGAGAAGCTGTAGACGGGGTGGGCGTCGCGGGGCCGGGGTGACAGGACCACAGAGGAGGGTGTGATGTGTGCCAGTTGTGGGGGGAAAGCTGAGTATCTGGGTTTTTAGGGGAAATCTTCCACTTTTTCACTATCGGTACCCTGTTGTGTTTAATAAAGCATTATTTGGGTTGAATAAAACTCCCCTTTGAGCACACGGGGCCCGGGGCTTGCTCGCCGAGACCCTCCTTTCCAGGGGTTTTCCTGTAGGGCACCCGAGAAATAAAGCCTGGACTTGGCTTTCATGCTGCTGTTGGTGTGTTTTCGTGCCGGGTGTTATGCCGGCGTGGAGTCAGCAAATGTGTTTGTTACTGTAGAGGCCAGAGGAGAGAGACTTTTGGCTCTGCAGACTCGGTGCTGTTGCAGTGGGAAGGCGGCCAGCCAGTATGGAAGTGAGTGGGTGTGGCCACGTGCCGGTCAAACGTCAGCACGGACGGGCGGGCGCTGGGTCTCGGCCCCGGGGCCGGCATCCCGCGGTCGTCCTCCAGGAGGGCCACGGGGACCTGCAGCATGGTTGGGGGAGGGTTTTTAAAGTCTCTTGGCCTCCCCCTACACGTTAATGTAAGAGCACCCTGAGGAGCATAAGGAGAAGCTCCCTGCAGGCAGGCCGGGACGGCCTGGTTACCAAGGAGGACACGGAGTCGTGGGGGCTCCATGCTCACTCTGACCCGGCTGCCCTCCGTGGGGGGACCGTGCCCGCCCTGCCCCGCTGTGCCCCTCTGGGCCTCCTTCCCCTGCCTCCCCCGATGCACGTCCTTGGCCTCCTAGCCCTTTTAGAATTAATTTAAAAGTCTGCATATTATGGGAACATTTGAGCTCAGTCACGCCATGACTTTGCCTGCACTCAGCCTCAGGCTTAGAGATCCCTTGCCAGTCTTATTTCTCCGTTTGCACCCTTTTCTCCCTCCTGGAGAGTTTAAAGAACATCCCAGACGTCCTGCTTTGCATCCGTAGGTCCTCCAGCAGGTGCGGGCTCTTTAAGAGCAAGAACGAACGACAGCTACAAAACGCTTATGTGACCCAACAAAACACCCAGTCTGAGTTAACAACCCCAGTTTTCTCCAAAATGTACATCTGCCTTGGAGTAAGTCAGGTTTAATCCTACGAGTCCTCTGTTAACCTGTCCTCCTTATAAAACTTGTACGACGTACAGGTGGGTTCTCACCTCCCCCTCGTCCAGCCTGCTGTCCTGAGCCTGTTCTCCCCCAAGGGAATCTGTTGGACGTCCCTGCTCCAGCCACCCCCTGCTGGGGGCCACGCCATTTTGACCATTTTCTCCCCGCTCAGCTCGCAGGCCTTGTGCCTGGATGCTTCTAAGTGGCCGTGTATTCGTGGTTCTGGGCCTGCCCCGGGGGGGTGCTGCCCGCCTGGGGGTGGGGCTTCCTGTGGGCTGATCGTGCCAGACTCCCGCCCTGAGACACCAGCCTGATGTCTGTGGTAGCTCTGGCCTGCAGGGCAGGGGCTGGGGTCTGTGCTGGCCCCCTCGAGAGCGGGGCGGGGCTGGGAGAAGGCAGGCAGGTGGGCTCATCCCCTGGCCCAGGGTCTGAAGATGGCAGGTGGAAAGTGCCGTCAGAGCCCTGAGTCGCAGCCTCATGACCCAGCCGACCGTGGGGGCTCCCCGGGGCCCCCCCCAATCTGATTTCTGGCCCATCGAGTGTCCACTCACAAAGTACCTTCTGGATGTGGCCACGGAGCCCCCCTGGCTCCTGGATTGCCACACCCTGCACTGACCTCCACCTAGTCCCTGCGTCCATCCCTGTCCACAGCCCCCCGCATGAGCCTCTTGAGATGGGCGTGAGGTGCTGGCTTGCCGGGAGCGATGCCCGTGCCCTGCACTGCTCACCGTGCCTGGAGTCAGCCACACGCCGTCTGCGGCCCGGAGGCAAGCTCTGCCTGTCACCGCTCCTGTGGGTGAGGGGCTGGGGACGGTGTGCCTGAGGCCGACTCCCTGTCCCCACGGGGCCCCCAGACTGGTGGTGGTTACAGAGGGGACTGCCGCGGAGACCGCCTCACCAGAGGGCCCAGCTCGTCGGGGGCAGGGAGGCTTCGCCAAGGAAGGGGCTGCCCACCGCGGGAGGTGCGGGCCGCTGGCTGGAGAAGAGCGCGGCTGGCTGTGGATTGGAGGCCCCGCGGACAGCTTGAGGCAGGGGACGCGGCGGCAAGGCGGGACTAGCAAGAGCTCTCCTGTCCTGGCTTTAACGGGAACGGTGTGTAGCCGCCTGGGACACCAGGCTGCACACAGGGCACTTGCAGCCATTTCTCCACGAGCCGCCAACATCCTGGCTCTGGGCGGCTTTGTGTGTGCCGTCCTGGCCACACGCCTGAGGTGGTACCTCAGCTCTGGCCCTCACGTCCCCCTCCCTGCTGAAGATGCAGGACAGGGAGGGGGCGGGGCAGGGGCAGAACTGGCTCCTGGGGCCTCTCTTCCCGGCAACCCCGTGTGCATCCTGATCGGGGACGCGCGACCTAGGAGGTGGCTTCAGGGTCACCATGCCTGCCTTATCCCAGCTCAGCCCTGTGCTTGGGATTTTCCGGTGAGGAGGGGACTGACCGTGGGCAGCCCCAGCAATGTCACCCCAGGGAGAAAGGCGTTCCTTGGGGGCTCAGGAGTGCTTTGGAAAGCTTTCTGGGGCTGCTGTGGGGGAAGGAGCCCCGAGCCCCGGGCACCTTGTCTTTGCCTGGAGGCAGCCAGCCCCTAAGGAGCCGTGGGCGATTGTGGGCCCAAGGCTCCTTCCCTAGGGAAGGCTTTGCCTCAGGGCCCCTGGGAGACCACGGGTTGGGTGGTGGGGCCTCAGGTGCAGATGAGGAGGTGGGCGTGGCGGGCTCCCCCCAGGATGTTGTCTGAAGGACTTTCCAGCTCTCTCTGTCCCCACAAGTTGGAGCCGCCCCGCCCTGTATCTTCCTGCTTCGGGTGACTCCACTCCATGACAAGGAGGCAGAGGGGGACCCACGGCATGTCTTCTGACCGTCGTCAAGGCCTCAGTCGTTCTGCACACGCCCTCAGCCCAGCCCCACGTGTGTTCGTGTGCCACGGAAGCGAAAGTCCCAGTCCTCCCTGTTGGCAGCACGGGCGCTGTGTTCGCTTCTCCTCCCGCTGTATTCCATGTGGATCGCCTCTGGCCTGCTCCACACTGAGCTGACCCCTGCTGCCGGGCTGTGACCCAGGTGGAGGGCAGACAGCCGGTCACCTGGGCGGTGCTTCTCTGGCAGCTCCGTGCACACGGGACAGAAAAGAGCCAAGGGGTCGCATTTCCTTTCCATGACATGGACCTGCCCAGGGCGTTTGTGAAACCTCAGGGATTTTAGCATTTTCTTCCCTGGATTTGGGTATTTTGGGGAATGGTGTGCAGACTGAGTAGGTGCCATTGTTCACAGCGGCTGGTGCTTTAGAAGCGCTTCCTGTCGGCCCTGCGCTCCCTCCAGCCGCTGGGCCATCCTGCGAGGTTGGGTTGCCGGCTAGAGTGCTGGAGCAGAGAGGCCAGGCCACCCACCCAGGCTGAGGGAGCTGGGGGGGGGGGGACAGCCGGGGGGGCAGCCTGGGGGAGGGCAGCTGTGGGCGGACAGCCGGGGGGCACCTACTCAG
>NC_058418.1:2450566-2590254 GCF_002201575.2 Neomonachus schauinslandi
ACAGCCGGGGGGGGACAGCCATTGGGGGGGTCAGCCGTGGGGGGGCAGCCGGGGTCTGCTGCGCTGTCCCCGGGGGAGGGCAGCCCTTCCGACCTGCTGCCTGGGGCTCCTCCTGGTGGCCCCAGCCTGGCCATCCAGGGTGCAGGTGGTCAGAGGCCTGGGATCAGGTGGTGGCGTGGCGGGGTGGGAGAGCCATCCAGGCCTGTCCTGGGGCTTTAGCTACAGGGTATTCAGAATGGAAAGTAATCCAAAAAAGGAATACATAAATAAAGGTGACATTGTGATTCTGAGGAGGGAGCTCTCCCAACAGGAAAGAAGTGAGCTGGTGTCCTGGAAGGCAGCCACTGGGGGACGGGGTTCTGACCTCCCTCAGCCGAGCTCTGGCTCTCACGTTGAAGTGCACTTCAGAGTCATTCCGGGGGGCTGACCTAAAATGCGTCCGGCCCAGAATGATGGCAGCCCTTAAGCCTCCCCAGACCTCCACAGAAAAACCATGTGGCAGAACCCAGATCCCTCGGGCCACACTGATGACAATACTCCTTAGGTGTGAAGGTGCCCCCGTGACCCCAGAATACAGTTGGATGGGGACAAACCAATGGTCACAAGCCTGTGTGGTGTTGGCATTGTGCTGGAGGGAAGGAAGCAAGGAGGAGCCCCAAATAGCCCTCCGGGGTTCACTGGAAAGCTTGGGGGGTGGTCCCACTGAGACCAGCAGCTGAGATTGGAGGTGTTCTGTCCAGACCGGGAGCAGGGAGCTCGGGGCCACAGGAAGGTCTGGGGCTGGAGCAGCCTGGGGGCCCACGCGTGGGCTCTGATGCCAACCAGAGAGCGCGTTCTGCCCATGGCAGGACCCACTCAGAGCAAAACCTTCTGGGAGGGAACTCAAAACTGAGTGGGACCCCTGTCCTTGACCATAGGGAGGGAGGAAGGAAGGAGGAGGCACAGATAAAAACAGGGAGGCTGTGGAGCCAGGAGCTTGGGACACTGTCACACACTCAGCTATGGTATGAGAACATCAGAGGAGGGAGCTCGGAGAACCTCGCCCCCTGGGAGTCGGGGGACCTTGCCTCCTGGGAATTTGGGACCTCGAGCACCCAAAGTTGGGGAACCCTTCCGCACAAAAACAAGCAATGGGAACAAACTGAGCATAACACTAGTGCCCCCCCACCCCAAAACCGTTAGAATAAAAGAGAAAATGGGCAGGTAATATCTCCCCGATCGCGAGGCCACTTGGAGATACACCACCTGGTCAGAGAGGTGACAGCCTGTGGAAGAAGCACGAAATCAGAACAGCTCAGAAGCGAGGATGCAGGACTCAGCAGAAAATACG
The DNA here is from genome assembly GCF_002201575.2 of Neomonachus schauinslandi. Classification (NCBI taxonomy): domain Eukaryota; kingdom Metazoa; phylum Chordata; class Mammalia; order Carnivora; family Phocidae; genus Neomonachus; species Neomonachus schauinslandi. The sequence goes on from NC_058418.1 coordinate 2,451,897, forward strand.
AGCAAAGTCGTTTCAAAATGAAAACTGAAGGAGAAAACCCAAGAGGGAATAAAAAGAACACATTCCCTGAGAAAAGTTGGAGGTAAAAAGGAGGGATGTTTAAAATTAAAAAGAAATGAAGGTTAAAATGAAGTATAAAAAAAAAAAAAAAAAGTCAGAATCCCAGCGCGGGGCTGGGGAAGTCCTTGCAGAAATCCAAAGCAAAGGAAGAGAATACTCCTGAATTGTCAAATTGTCAAATTGTCAAGAAGACTCCTGAATTGTCAAAATTAGGTCTTGAAAGAGCAAGTCACAAATCTGAGAATATTTCCTCAGAGGTCACCGGAAGAAGCAAATCTTTGGAGCACCTAGGGGCAGTGCTTTATGCCAGAAGACAGTAGGGCCATATTTATGGTTCCCAGGAAAGAAAAGGCGAGCTGAGGGTCTCTTTAAAACTGACCTACAGGGGCGCCTGGGTGGCTCAGTCGTTAAGCGTCTGCCTTCGGCTCAGGTCATGATCCCAGAGTCCTGGGATCGAGCCCCGCATCGGGCTCCCTGCTCGGCGGGAAGCCTGCTTCTCCCTCTCCCTCTCCCACTCCCCCTGCTTGTGTTCCTGCTCTCTCTCTCTCTCTCTGCCAAATAAAACTGACTTACAGGTTGGAAGGGCAGAGGAGGAGCTCAGTCCACAGCGTCCTGGGCCCTTCCGGGGGATTTGTTAGCAGGCGAGCCTCGGACAGCCACTGGCTGGAGAGAGACGGGCAGCGAGCAGGGCCGCGGGAGGTTGGGTGGGACAGGAGTGGCGCCCGCAAGGCCGTGCTTTGTGCTTTCAGAAATTGCAATCGGCAGTGGTGGATTAGGGTGGTTATCTCCACACCGCAACATGGGGTCAGCAAACGAATAATGACAGACTATTCAAACTCTCTTCTCCCTTTTGAAGAAGGGAGATGCAGACATCCCAAAGAAAAGACTCAAGAAAAACCTGTAGGTCCGGATTTATCTGGGAAGAGGTGTTGGTGTGAACTCAGCAGAATATTACTGTAAGGAAAAAAAAAAGCAATGACCATTTCCAGATTTGGGTCTTGAAATACTTTCCACCAGAAGAAACCAGGGCCTCCTGGAGAAACAGCGATTGCACGTCTGGGCGTCTCATGAGGCTGGGGAGCAGGGAAGCTGCCAGGGGACGGCAGTGGATGGAGACCCACCAAATACAGGTAAATCCAGGAGTTCGTAGCGATGTTCAGCAAGGGGAGACTGGAGGGTGATGGAGAACGGTTCATCTGGCGAAGCGAGCGTGGACCGTGCCACAGCCACATGTGGCTGACCGTGGTGATGGGGAGCGCGTGTGGGAAGCCTTCCAGCTGCCAGTGCCACGAGCAGCTCCGGGCCGCGCTCCCCGGTGAAGCGGTCGTGAGTGCCCCAGAAAGGCGCCGAGGCCGCCATGTGCCTCTGGAGCAAGAGCGGGGTCTTGCCTTCAGGCCCGGCTGCTCTCCGAGGCACCCCCTGAACCCCATGCAGCGAGCCGGCAGAAGCCAGGGGGACTAGAGCAGGGCTCTCCCAGGTTGTGATTCCTCTCCTGGTGCTGGGGTTCTGTGCTGTAAAGACTCGAGTTCCGTAGCCCCTCCCTTACAGGACGTAGACGCATTGAAGCTTGTTGAGTGCGTGGCGCCCACCTCGGTGCATCCTAACGCCTCTTTGCATGTTTGTGAGTTACCCTGGGTCAGTGTGAGTGCTTCGGGCCTGGCTTGTGCCCTAGTGAGGGAGGGAGGGAGCGGGGAAGCAGTGTTCCCAATGCATGCTTGGAAGGGAAGCTGCAGGCACACCGTGGAGGGCCACGCCGGGCTGGTGGGCACCGTGGAGGAGTCCCGGCTGAGGCCCAGGCTCCGCTGGATTGGGGAGCAAGAGCCCTTGTTGCAGGTGCTCACAGGTTGGTCTCTGAGCTGGGCAGGTTGCCCGGGGGAGGCCAACGCTCTTCCCTGGGAGATGGCTCAGGGCCAGGTGTGGTGCAGATGTTGGACAGGCTTTGAGTCCTCACTTCACAGCCGGCAAGACCAGGGCTCCATGCTCCTCTGTTGTCTGCGTGGGGCAGCAGGGATAGGGTCAAGGACGTCTGTCACAGAGGCTCCGGTGTGTGGGGGTCGCACTCCCAGGTACTGGGGCAGGCGGGATCCCATGCTGGCCTGTGATCCCATTAACCAGTCCTGTTCCTCCTTCCTCTTCTCCACCTGCACCGGGATAGTCTTCCTGGAAGCCAGGTGCGATGCCATTACTCCCGGGCTTGCCTTGTTCCTGGGCCAGGGTGTGAGCCCCTCTCCCTGGACCCTCCCCGCCCCTGCCCGGTGCTTTGGGCTTCAAGTGTCATTTCCTAGACTTCCATCCATGTTCGTTTATGTGGATGCTGTTTATTTCCCAGACATTTCTGGAGTCCCTGTTACGTTCCAGGCATTGTTCCGGGTGTGGGGGAAGCAGCTGGGAAAGAAAAGTCTTGACGGTGGGTAATGAAATGACCACATGAACGTTCAGTACAGTGTCAGGGAGTGAGCTCTGAGGAAAATAGGGCGGGTAAGGAGGTGGGGAGACGGGCATCTGCGGAGGGCCAGGTCTGTGCAGAGGCCTTCGCACCGACCCGGCCTAGCTGCCCTCCGGGGCCGCCGGGCATCCTGAGAAGGCGCGCGGGTGAGGCTTTGCGCATGCCCTGTGGCAGGTGGCAGGGGGCAGAGCCCCGTCGAAGCCCCCGGCCCTCGGTCCTGGACCGGCCCTCTGCCGAGCCGGGGCTTCTCTGACTCTCCTCCCCTCCCACCCTCTTGCCTTCTAGTGGACATCCTCATCATGGATGATGACGACGTCCCCAGCTGGCCCCCGACCAAGCTGGCCCCGCCCCAGTCAGCGCCCGCGGCCGGCCCCCCGCCCCGGCCGCGGCCCCCGGCGCCCTACATCTGTAACGAGTGCGGCAAGAGCTTCAGCCATTGGTCCAAGCTGACGCGGCACCAGCGCACGCACACGGGCGAGCGGCCCAACGCCTGCGCCGACTGCGGCAAGACCTTCTCGCAGAGCTCGCACCTCGTGCAGCACCGGCGCATCCACACGGGCGAGAAGCCGTACGCCTGCTCCGAGTGCGGCAAGCGCTTCAGCTGGAGCTCCAACCTCATGCAGCACCAGCGCATCCACACGGGCGAGAAGCCCTACGCCTGCCCCGACTGCGGCCGCAGCTTCACGCAGAGCAAGAGTCTGGCCAAGCACCGGCGCTCGCACAGCGGCCTCAAGCCCTTCGTGTGCCCGCGCTGCGGCCGCGGCTTCAGCCAGCCCAAGAGCCTGGCGCGCCACCTGCGGCTGCACCCCGAGCTCTCGGGCCCCGGCGTGGCGGCCAAGGTGCTGGCGGCCAGTGTGCGCCGGGCCAAGGCGCCCGAGGAGGCGGCGGCGGCGGACGGCGAGATCGCCATCCCGGTGGGCGACGGCGAGGGCATCATCGTGGTGGGCGCGCCGGGCGAGGGGGCCGCGGCGGCCGCAGCCATGGCGGGCGCGGGGGCCAAGGCGCCGGGGCCGCGCTCGCGGCGCGCCCCGGCCCCCAAGCCGTACGTGTGCGTGGAGTGCGGGAAGGGCTTCGGGCACGGGGCGGGGCTCCTGGCCCACCAGCGCGCCCAGCACGGGGACGGGTTCGGGGCGGCGGGGGGCGAGGAGCCGGCGCACATCTGCGTGGAGTGCGGCGAGGGCTTCGTGCAGGGCGCCGCGCTGCGGAGACACAAGAAGGTGCACGCCGTGGGTGCGCCGTCGGTCTGCAGCCGCTGCGGACAGAGCTACTACCGGGCGGGCGGGGAGGACGACGACGACGACGACGACGACGACGAGGCGGCTGGCGGACGCTGCAGCGAGTGCCGCGGCGGGGAGGGCCGGTAGGGGCGGCGGCCCGGGGGGGCAGGGCCCCTCGGGCTTGGCGGGGACGATGGCGCAGGACCCGGAGGCCGGAGAGAGACGGACAGAGGGCCCCACGGGCGGCGGAGGCCTCGTCTCCCTCCCCCGCCCCGCCCCGTCCCGCCCCGCCGGGTGGTCCGCGCTGTGGGGACGGGCGGCCCGGGGCGCTAGGGCCCTCCCGCCCCCGCCCTGCGCCTTGCAGCCTGCAGCCTGCCCCAGCCTGGCCTGCCCTTCTGGTTCTCGGCGAGCCCGGGAGAGACCGCGCGCGGGAACTGGAGACCGAGGGAGGACGGAGCCCACGACCGAAAGAGCGGCCCCTGGTCCCTCTTTCTCTTGCCCCGCCGCCCGGAAGGCCCCGCCCTTCCGCTTCACAAGGGCCGCACGGAGCGAAGGGAGGGGGTCCTTTTCCCCTTAGAGTTTTCTTTTGATCACACCCGCCTCCCGACCACCCTTCCATTAATTTGTCTCTACTTCCCCGCGGGTCCTATTCTTTTTCTTGGCCCTCGTCCCTCTCCCCTTCCTGGGTTTGGGGTCGTGGAGGAGTGCTGGAGCAGGACTAGGCCCTGTTCCCAGCAGACCCCGCAGAGATGGGGTCCCGTCTATTCCCTGGCCTGGACGCGGCTGAAGGAGGGGCGCGGGGGCAATAAATCGCACTATCTGATTGTCCCTGCTCTGCGTGGTTCTTGAGTTGGGAGGGAGAAGGGCAAGAGCATGACTTGAGGGCTCCCCAGCCCGCAGTCACAGAGGGGACACCGGGCGAGGGCTGGGCCGTGGAGAAAGCTGCTGAGTTGGTACCCTCCTGGGCTGATGAAGACTGGGCTGTCCTCCTGAAGAGTGACCCGACCTAGTCACCTGCAGTGGGCCGTGGGCTTTCCAGACAGAAGGGCACCGGACTTGGAATATTCCTTGGGCTTGTGAGGAACTGGGGCTGGTTCCGAGTAGGGCCTGCTTCTTGCAGCTTAGAGGAGGAATCCCACAGCCTCAGTGGGTTAACACAAGGCCGTTCCTCACTCGTGGGACAGTGACAGCAGACGAGGTGCCTGTGCTCCCGACTGTGGCTTCCTCCCCCAGCACCTGAAGCCCCTTCCTGCATCTAGCTTCTTGGAAAACTTGGCCTGGAGGTGACCCGTCTTTCCCCTGCTCACATCTCATTAAGTGTGTGTGTTTGTGTAGGGGGGGGGGCAGTCACAGGGTCACATCGCACTGCACAGGGGGCTGGAAATGTCCCTGGTCAGGCCACTGTTTTCCAGTGGGGAGCTACACCATGGAGGAGGAAGAGGGACTTTGGTGGGTCCAAGTGGAGGAACCAGCTGAGGGGCTGGGGGGGGATGAAGACAAGGATATTGACGGCTTATTGACGGTTTGGGGGCACTTCTGTGTCCCAGGCACTGTGCTCTGTGCCTGACAGACACGGTCCTATAGGGTCATTGCAGCCGTCCTGTGAGGTGAGGCCCCCTAGTAGGTCGTTCATCAGGATAGGCCTCCCCCCAAGCTGATGCTGATTCCAGTTTCCTGGGACCCACAGCCAGAGTCTGGGTGCCCATGTCCCTGGATTTGTGGGAGGCTGCAGTGGGCTGTCCTGGGGCAGAAAGGGCCCCACCAAGGGGTGTTTTCAGCCTGGTGTCCCTTTTACCTCTGGGGAAAGAGGAGTTTGCTGGCATCAGGGAGTTGAAGGAGGAAGCAAGATTTCCAGCGTGAGCTCGGAATCTGGCACCTGGTACTTCCCTGTCCTTGGGCAGGTCATGCTCCCCACTCTCCCCCCGGCCTCATGTCCTCATCCGGAGGATGAGGGGCTCAAAACCAAGTCACAGGTGGCCACCTGGGGGGTTGGAGCCTGACTCCAGGGAGGATCTTTTAGACTCTCTGGTTGTGATTGTAGGTCAGAAAAGCCTGGTCTCAAGTGGCATTTCCTTGCTTGGAAATTGGTTAATATGGTTCAATTTGGTTTGAAATCTCAGATCGCTTTAAAGGGGCGGGGGGTGGGGTGAAGCTCTTGTTTCTCCAGAGAGGGTATGCAAAAGCAGAGCCCTGAGAAAACATGGCCTCATGCCCTTGGGTCCCCTCTGTGAAGCACTGACCTTGGACCCCTTGGGAGGCGGGGGTGAGGAGTTGTGGGAGCACGAGTGGTGGCGGGTGGAAGGAAGCAGCTGGGCCCTAGGCCTGCGTCTTCTGCTCCCTACCCCAGGAGGGGGGGAGGAGCTGACCCCTAGGGCTTGTGACCCTGGGCAAGTGAACTCTGACCCTCGGGTTCCTCTGCAAAGAGCTTGCCTGCCCCACTTGGAGGGATAGCTGGGGCATCTGTCCGTGCCTCTCCAAGCCTCAGCTTACTTCACTTAACGCAGAACTCAGTGAGCTAACAGGACTGTGTACCATTAATATTAATATCACCATTATTGTTGTCCCGATGCTTTCCAGGAAGACGAGTCATTGACTCACTGGAGTGAGACTAAATACACTTACCCACAACGTTAACAATGACACAGGATCATCATTCCCCGGGTGCACTTACTATGCGTCGGGCACCCTTCTCAGCCCTGCCGTCCAAGACGCCAGTTCAATGTTTCTTCATCCCAAGAGACCACGTATGCCCACGTGGAGAACTAATGTGCTGCACAAAACAGATCAGGCCCTCTCAGCATCAGCAGTACTGACATTTGGGGCTGGGTCACTCTGTGACCCAGTCCCCAGTAGGGTGTTGAGCGGCATCCCACCCAATCAATGCCGATAGCACCCTCCAGCAGTGTCAGTCCAGCTTGTCTCCAGACATTGCCAGATGTCCCCTGGGTGTGGGGCAAACTCGCCCCTCGTTGAGAACCACTGAATGAAACTGAAGAAGCCCCGCAGCCCTTAGCTTTTTCCTCTCACGGAGTGAACATTGCCCCCTTCTTTCCTGCAGCCGACTCTGCCTCTCCTGGCTCTTCTACCACGTGCTTGATGTCTTGGCTTCAGGTCTCGGTGGTGCCTGGTCTGAAAAGTTCACCTGCAAGCTGCAAGCTTAGATTCTTGTGGGGTCCAGGCAGGGGACGGAAATGAGCGAGGGCCCTGGGAAGATGATACCCCGGCCAGCGCGGGCCCTGCGGAATGTGGGCGTGGCATTGCCTGGCCTGATTTTCCAGGAGAGATCAGAATTAGGATTTTTAAAAATGGGAAACCCCCCGTTTTTTTTTTTAATGTTAGCAACTAATTAAAAAAGAATTAAAGCCCAGTGTGAACCAATCCAAACATACCGGGGGCCGATTTGGGTTTAGGGGCTTCAGTTTCCAATCCTCTCTTTAGCATCGATTCGAGAGAATTAAGTTCTCACCAAACACAAAACAAAACAACCCCCCAAACAAAGCAAAGGTAACTGTGAGAGGTGAGGGGTGTGTTAATTAGGGGGTGGGAACTTTGACAGTGTACACGTGTATCAAATTAAGATGCACACTTCAAATACCTTACAATTTGTCAATTTTACCTCAAAGCTGGCAAAAAAAAAATTTTTAAGGGGGAATTAAGGTTTTGGAGTCCCATATCAGTAACCTTTGTCTCCTTTTCATGATCTCGAGCCAGAATTTTAAATTGGAACATATCACATAAAAGCATGGACTTCTGGCTTCTCTTGGAAGTTCTGCAACACTGGGTCTTCATGCTGTGTGGAGACAGTTGGCCGGAGGTGTGGGTATGTGTGTTAGTGTGTGTACGATAGTCCTTTGTACACTCCAAACCCAGGGGTAGGGACCTTTCTCATGCTTGGTCACAGGACCCCAAAGCAGGTCTTTACAGTGTACAGACCCAATACGTTTTGGTTTCCTCTTGAGGCTTGTACAGTTAGTTCTGGAGGTCAGAGATTTTGACTCTGGGCTAAACATTCTGAATTGCAACTGGGGAAGGCTGTGGTGGCCATGATGCCCAGGACTGCTTACTGAGCATTTCAGGTGATTTGGACGGCTGCCCTAATGGGGAAGCTGCCTGCTCCAGAATAAACTCAGACCTTCTCCACTGGGAAGGAATATGTGCTCTTTGTCGGGGTCTGCTGTCCTTGAGCTTCGACGGGCATGCGGATGTGGAGGGGCCGTTGCTGACCAGGCAGATGCCTGGGACCTGTCTTCTCATGCATCTTGCCATGTAGTCCTCGTGGTACGCCTATCCTGCAGCCGTTCACCCAGGGCAAAGATGAAGTATTCGGGGGACATGAATTTGGGGGACCTTTCCAATCACATGAGCCCAGAGTGGGTAGTGGTAGAAAGAATCACACTTGCTACCATGTATTTAGTGCCCACTTGGGGGCAAGGCTGACTTCCTGTCCCTCACAGCTCAGTCCTCACAAAGGCCCATGGGGTTGGCATTAAGTTCTCCCTTGTTGGTGATGGAACTGCTACCAGATCATGGTCTGCAAAGCAGTAGAACTGAGATCTGAACCCAAAGCCCCAAATTTCACACTCCTTCTACTGTGTCCACATCTACTTCCTTATTTGTGTTTATTGAGCACTTACTACTTGTCTGGGACCCTGCCAAGCACCGGGGACACATCGCTGAACATAACAGGCACAGTCTGCCCTTGAAGCTACCCTCTAGTGTGTGTGTGTGCAGGGGTGGGGAGTGACACGCAGGCGAGGATTGATGTGGAGAAAGCCCTGGGGTGGGGAAAGGGGAATGGGCGGTCGTCTGGAGAGGTGAGGTCTCAAGGAGTGGAAGTCAGACAGTCACGGGATGACTCCGTCCAGCTTATTTCCTGCTGTGAATGCGATTGTCTGGGAATGTTGTGTTCCATGTATCCCCACACCAGGACTGTTAAATGAACATTTATTAAGTTGAGCACAGATGGTGAGCTGAGGCTCAACAGTAGACCACAAGAGAAACTGAAATAGGGAAGTTTATTATTTACGGGTCCCGGAGGAAGTACAGAGCACGCCTCAAGGGGCCACATGGGGAGGTCAAGGCAGAGTGCAGACAGAGCCAGGACCTGGCGCACTTGCCTTTCTTGGGATCTGTGGGTGGAGTGCTCTGGGGTTCCCGGGCCAGGACTGGACTGGGATTCAAACCAAAAGAGTGGGGTTTTGGTGAGCCCCACAGGGGTCTTAACCAAGGGGTGGATGAGGGATATAAGCGCTGGGAAGCAGGGGAGACTTGCTCACAAAGGTGGTTGGGGGAGTCACCAGGAACTTGCCTTTGCTCGTTACTCTAAGGCATGTGCTGCTGGGAGGGGCGAGTGTCAGGTTCAGGTTCCCACAGGCCACCTGGCAACACAGAAGGGATGCCGAGGCAGCCATTTTCTGGAGTAGCTTAGCTAAGGTCTGGACACCACCTTCCCCAAAGTGTGCCCTGGGGAAGGTAGGTTCCAGGGAATGTGCATAAGGTGTTTGGAGAAGACAGGATCCTGTGTTCATGGAATTTAGGAAAATGTTGTATTTGAACTTTTTTTTAAAGATTTATTTATCTATTAGAGAGAGAGAGAGAGAGAGGTGGGGAAGGGGCAGAGAGGGAGGGAGAAGCAGACTCCCTGCAGATCAGAGAGCCTGCGGGGCTCAATCCCAGGACCCCAAGATCATGACTGAGCTAAAACCAAGTGTTGGGCACATAGTAGGTGCGAAATCAAGATTTTTTCACTGAATAAATCATAAAACAAATTTTTATTTGTTCCCCTTCAGGAGCCTTTCATTGCAGTAGTCGGGGTGGAGGGTACGTTGTAACTTCCGGCATTTTCTGAACGTGTTTGATCATGAAACCTTCCACTGATAGAGCATCTTGGGGGCTTGTGAGCTCCAAGCCATCCCTGGAGGGGTGCATGTTGTGTGTATGTATATGGGTATGCATGCATATGCACATGTGTGTGTCCTTGTGTGTCTTCACATCTCTGCATGTCTATGTCATTGTGTGTGGATTGTATATGCATGTGTGTCTGTGTATCTGTATATGTGTGTGTCTCTAGTGTCTCTGTTTGTGTGTGTGTCTGTGTATTTATGTCTGTGTTTCATACACGCACTCATCTGTTCTCTTCCACTTACCTTCCAAAGAAGCTATAGGTGTGGAGGGAATTGGTTCTGGCCCCATCGATTTTGCCTGCTCTCTGCCTCGATAGACAAAAAGTCTATCCACAAACCCTCCCCATTCTCTTGCCTTGGCCAGATCCTTCAGCACCACGGACAGAGCCCCATTGCTGGGTCTTGGGTGTTGGGAGTCCAGCTTAATCCACATGCATCATCTTCTGAAGCTTCCCAACCATCTCATGAGGAGGTATCATCCCCATTTTACAGATAAGGAGAGGCTCAGGGGAGGTTATTTCCCCCAGACTCTCCCAGCTCGTAAGTAGCAGAGCTATTTAATAGTGAAATCAGTTACCCATACTTACAGTGGTCTCTGCTTCATGCCATGTTTGTGAAATTGATGTGGTCACCAGCTAGCAAAGCAATAAGAGTATTTCGATGGACAAAGTCATTATGGCTTCTGGGGGCTATGCCTAAGGAATTTGGGTCAAGAATTGATCTGTTTGATCACAAATAAGATATTTTTCTTTTTTTTAAGATTTTATTTATTTATTTGAGAGAGAAAGAATGAGGTACAGAGAGAGCATGAGAGGGGGAGGGTCAGAGGGAGAAGCAGACTCCCCGCTGAGCAGGGAGCCGGATGCGGGGCTCGATTCCAGGACCCTGAGATCATGACCTGAGCTGAAGGCAGACACTTAATAGACTGAGCCACCCAGGCACCCACAAATAAGATCTTAAATAGAATAGATACTTGGAGGAAAATTACCAAGTCTCTTTTATGCCAATTCCCAGATTCCTCATTCCTCTTCCTACATTATTCTTTGAGATACTCAATGAATATACAAATGTTTTTATTTATTTTTTAAAAGATTTTATTTATTTGGGCGCCTGGGTGGCTCAGTTGCTTAAGCGACTGCCTTCGGCTCAGGTCATGATCCCGGAGTCCTGGGATCAAGTCCCACATCAGGCTCCCAGCTCAGCGGGGAGCCCGACTTGGGACTCTATCCCAGAACCCTGGGATCATGACCTGAGCCAAAGGCAGATGCTTAACAACTGAGCCACCCAGGCACCCGGAATATACAAATGTTTTTAAAAATAATTTACCAAATGGGAGCACATCGTGCATATTATTCTGCTACTTGCCTATGTATGTATGTATGTGTATACGATGTATCTGTGTATCTACTCTTGTATCTATGTATCTATCTAATCTGGATATCTATATATCTATCAACTGTCTATGTATCTATCCTTGTATCTATATTTCTATGTATGTATGTGTCTGTCATCCATCTTTCCACTACCACCTAGCTAGCTAGCTACTGATCTACCTGTGTATCCAAGATTGTTCCAGAGAGGCCCATATACATCATCTCATTCCTTTCAATATTTTCACAACATTTCATTGTGTATATAACATTTTATTACCTAGTAACACAGTAAGACTGTCTCTTGTCTTCTGCTATGATAACAATGCTCCAGCAAAACTCACTGCTTCTCTCCTGGCTTCCAGGAGCTGCATGAAGGGGAATGTGTATTTGAATTCTGACAGATACGACCTCTCCCCAGAGGCTAGACTGATTGATTGTGTCCCCAACAATGTACGAAGTGACACTTTCTGCCTGCCCTCCCCGTGAGGGTGATGTGGTTTGGAGTGTTGGGGTGCGGAGCAGACCGCCAAGAAAGAATTCTTGAGATGTCTTTGGTGCAAAAAAAAAAAAAGGTGGTTTTATTAAAGCACGGGGACAGGACTGGTGGGCAGTAAGAGCTGCGTGAGGGGTGACTCATTATATACTTGGGAGTTGGGGGAGGTAAGGAAAAAGGGGGGTGTCCAAAGGGACTTTGATATGCTAAAGAAGACTCACCAGATTCTGGCGGCCTGGTTATTGTCAAGCTAAGGTTGTTTTTCCTTCTACTAAGGCATTAAGACAGTTGGGAGTTTCCTGGTGGAATGTTGTACTCTGCCTATCTCAAGTATTTATCAATAGGCTGCAGGTTATAAGGAAATTCCCCTCTGCCTTTGTTTCCCACAACACTAAGGAGGGGAGGGTGATGTTAGCCTCCAGGAAATGGAGTCTGGGTCTCTGGAAGTTAGGCCAGTGATAAGAGTGCTTTTTCCTTGTAAATCACTAAGACATTTGTAAACTGATGGAGACTCCTGTCCTGTAGGACTGTGATCTCTATCAGTGAACCATTGGTTTTTTTTCCCCTTCCCTTAGTTTTAGGGCAACCAGGAATGCCTGATGAATGTCACATGTACCCCAGCTGGGGGGCAGGGGGGTTGTAGGGTCTCAGCTTGCGCTTGGCCCTCCCCTTGCCTTCGCTCCCTCATCAAGGGGACACCTGAGCGAGGGTTTTGAGATGGCCATTATCTAGGGAGATACAATCTAATGTGCACCTACTCTGTGTCCGGTGCTTCATAGATATCATCTTGCCTAATTTCACACCAAAACTCGGAAGCAGGAGCTGCTTTCTCTGTCTGACAGAGAAGCAAACCTCAGAGAGGGGACGTGACACATCCTAAAAGCCGCTAGATTTTGTTATTGTTAAGTGAAGCCACTGGCCCAAGATCTGGTGATTCATTATCATTCCCCATGGGATAGAAAAACTGCCCAGAACTCCATCAAGTTTGGCAGCTTCCTCCAACCCACCCGCCTTGTCCTAGACCTCAGAGGCTCCTCCCTCTCCTTAGCTGCCTTTCATGTGGGAAATAAAGGCAGAAGAAAAAAAATAAATTTCCTTACTGCCTACAGCTCATTGACAAGTCCTTGAAACGGGCAGAGTGACATTCCTCTAGGACCCAGCTGCCTCTATATTAATACTTTGCTGAGGATAAAAGGCAACCTTAGCCCAACACCCAGGATCCTGTAAGTCTACTTTAACATATAAAAATTCCTTTAGAAATTTCCTTTATCTCTAAACCTCCCGAGAGACATGTTGGCAATCACCCCCCAAGCATATGATCCACCGATATATATCTGAAAGGTCTCATGACTCAGGTTTTTTTTTTTTATTTAAAGAAAAAAAATCTTTATTTCATACATAGAAAAAATAAGAAAGTAATTAAGCTTGACTAATTTTTATTTTATTTTTAAATTTTTATTTATTCTTTCTTTCTTTCTTTCTTTCTTTCTTTCTTTCTTTCTTTCTTTCTTTCTTTCTTCTTTCTTTCTTTCTTTCTTTCTTTTTGTTAGTCACCATACATTACATCATTAGTTTTTGATGAAGTGTTCCATGATTCATTGTTTGCGTATAACACCCAGTGCTCCATGCAGAACGTGCCCTCCTTAATACCCATCACTGGGCTAACCCATCCCCCCACCCCCTCCCCTCTTAAACCCTCAGTTTGTTTTTCAGAGTCCATAGTCTCTCATGGTTTGTCTCCTCCTCCGATTTCCCCCTCTTCATTTTTCCTTTCCTTCTCCTAATGTCCTCCATGCTATTCCTTATGTTCCACATATGAGTGAAACCATATGATAATTGTCTTTCTCTGCTTGACTTATTTCACTTAGCATCGTCTCCTCCAGTCCCATCCATGTTGATGTAAAAGTTGGGTATTCATCCTTTCTGATGGCTGAGTAATATTCCATTGTATATATGGACCACATCTTCTTTATTCATTCATCTGTTGAAGGGCATCTCGGCTCCTTCCACAGTTTGGCTGTTGTGGACATTGCTGCTGTGAACATTGGGGTGCATATGGCCCTTCTTTTCACTACATCTATATCTTTGGGGTAAATACCCAGTGGTGCAATTGCTGGGTCATATGGTAGCTCTATTTTTAATGATTTTTTAAAGATTTTATTGATTTATTTCACAGAAAGGGATAGCAAGAGCAGGAACACAAGCAGGGGGAGTGGGAGAGGGAGAAGCAGGCTTCCCGCTGAGCAGGGAGCCCGATGTGGGCTTGATCCCAGGACCCTGGGATCATGACCTGAGCTGAAGGCAGATGCTTAATGACTGAGCCACCCAGGCGCCCCTCTATTTTTAACTTTTTGAGGAAACTTCGTACTGTTTTCCAGAGTGGCTGTCCCAGCTTGCATTCCCACCAACAGTGTAGGACTGTTCCCCTTTCTCCGTATCCCCGCCAACATCTGTCGTTTCCTGACTTGTTAATTTTTGCCACTCTAACTGGTGTAAGGTGGTATCTCAATGTGGTTTTGATTTGAATTTCCCTGATAGCTAATGATGATGAACATTTTTTCATGTGTCTGTTAGCCACTTGTATGTCTTCTTTGGAGAAGTGTCTGTTCATGTCTTCTGCCCATTTTTTGACTTATTTGTTTTTTGGGTGTTGAGTTGGAGAAGTTCTTTATAGATCTTGGATACCAGCCCTTTATCTGTAGTGTCATTTGCAAATATCTTCTCCCATTCTGTGGGTTGCCTCTTTGTTTTGTGGACTGTTTCCTTTGCTGTGCAGAAGCTTTTAATCTTGATGAAGTCCCAAAAGTTCATTTTTGCTTTTGTTTCACTAGCCTTTGGAGACGTGTCTTGAAAGAAGTTGCTGTGGCTGATGTCGAAGAGGTTACCGCCTATGCTCTCCTCTAGGATTTTGATGGATTCCTGTCTCACATTGAGGTCTTTCATCCATTTTGAGTTTATCTTTGTGTATCGTGTAAGAGAATGGTCGAGTTTCATTCTTCCGTATATAGCTATGACTCAGGTTTTATTAGATGGTAATAAATGACCTTTTCCCAACAATAGCTAGCCCCCTCAAAGTCCTGGAAGCCTTACTTCCAAAATTCCTTAGAGACTTATGCTATCCCTAACCCCCTCCCAATTTGAAAGTATATCATGGGCCACTCCTCATGACCCCAGTGCAGCTTTTTCTGACCATGGGTCCTATCCCCATGCTTTAAAATCACCTTTTTGCACCAAAGACGTTTCAGGAATTCTTTCTTGGCCATCAGCTTCGAACCGTAATGTCTTTCCTACATCACATTCACTGCTGTGAATACATCCAGAACAATCTATTATTTATTTATTTATTTTAGATAGAGAGAGTGTGCCATGTGAGTGGGGGGAGGGACAGTAGAAGAGTGAGAATCTGAAGCAGACTCTGGCTGAGCTCTGGCCTGGGTGGGTGGGTGGGGAGGGGGGTCGATCCCACTGTGAGATCATGACCTGAGCTGAGACCAAGAGTCAGAAGCTTAACCAGCTGAGCCACCCAGGCGCCGCTATGTCGTATCATTTAAATGCATGGGTCTGAGTTACACCTTGTTTTGTTTGCTTGTTGAGGTAAAATGCACATAATGCAAAACCAACCATTTTTCTAAAACTTGGTAAGATTGTTTAACCAAAAAATTAACAAAATAACAAAATACCCTAAGCCATGTTCATTTTACTTTATAAAAAGTATAAATGACCTCATCATAACCTCATATATCCTAATCACCTCCCATGGGCCCCACCTCCTAATACCATCAGATTGGGAGTTTCAACATGTGAATTTGGGTGTGGGGGGGGAACACAGACATTCAGTCCATAACAGTTATAGAAGGAGATTCTTTTCTTTTTTTAAAGATTTTTATCTATTTATTTGACAGAGACACAGCGAGAGCAGGAACACAAGCAGGGGGAGTGGGAGAGGGAGGAGCAGGCTTCCCGCCGAGCAGGGAGCCCGATGCGGGGCTCGATCCCAGGACCCTGGGATCATGACCTGAGCCGAAGGCAGACGCTTAACGACTGAGCCACCCAGGCGCCCCAAGATTTTTTTTTCTTTTAATAAAAATAGCTTCCTGAATTTTTCTCTCCGCTCCCCCTTCAGCTTTTAATCATGGTCCCTAATCGTCTGTGGCAAAACAATGAAGAAACACCATTTCTGACACAGATGCTCCCAGACCATGAAATGACCTGACTTGGTTTTCACCAAGAATTTAAGAACTCTGCAGCCAGACTCTTTCTTTTTAAAAGAATAGACTTAATTTTTAAAAAAAGATTTTATCTATTTATTTGAGAGAGAGAGAGAGCACGAGCAGGGGGAGGGGCAGAGGGAGAAGCAGGCTTCCCACTGAGCAGGGAGCCTGATGCGGGGCTCCATCCCAGGACCCTGGGATCATGACCTGAGCCGAAGGCAGAGGCTTAACTGACTGAGCCACCCAGGCGTCCCAAAGAATAGACTTAATTTTTCTCAGGCAGTTCTGGGTTCACACAGTTCGTGGAAGGTGCAGAGATTTCCCAGTAAATGCCTGACCCACCCACGCACAGCCTCCCCCACTAGCAGCATCCCCAGCCGGAGTGGTGCATTTGTTACCACCGATGAACCTACGCAGGCGCATGGTTATCATCCAAAGCCTGTAGGTTACATTAGGGCTCATTCTTGGTGTTGTATATTCTACTGGTTTGGACGCGTGTATAATGCATCTCTTGTTCTAGCATCACACAGAGTAGTTTCACCGCCCTAAGACCACCTGTTCCTCCCATCCGCCTCCCCCACCCCCTGGCAACCACTCATCATTTCACTGTCTCCATAGTCTTGCCTTTTCCAGAATGCCATATGGTTGGAATCGGATGGTGTGCAGCCTTTTCAGACTGGGCTCCTTTCACTCGGTAGGGTGCCCTCAAGTTCCCTCCATGTCTTGGCTTGATAGCTCATTTCTTGTTAGTGCTGAGAATATTCCGTTTTCTGGACGGACCACATTTCATTCATGCATTTACCTCCCGAAGGGCACCTTGATTGCTTCCACAGTTTTGGCGACTGTGGATAATGCCGTTACCCTCTTAGGTGTCGGTTACACGGCGGTCCCTCTCTTATGGAAGAAGCCAGCCGTGGAGGTATCCGATATCCTCAGCACTGCATGCTGACATGGGATTGCCTGTGGATCAGCCCGACCCACTGGGGTTCAGGGGAACCCACTGAGGGTGCGACTGAGGGAGGTTTTCTGCTGAATGTAGAGTGATGGTCCTCAGGTGAGGGCGATTGTGCCCCCGAAGTGACATCTGGTGGTGTCTGGAGTCATTTTTAGTTGTCACAACTGGGGGCAGGCCAGTGCTCCTGGCGTCTTAGTGGGTAGAAGCCAGGGATGCTGCTCAATATCCTCGAACGCGCAGGACAGCCCCCTCCCCCATAACAATGCTAACAGGGCAGAGGATGAAAACGCCGGTGCAGGGAGGTGTGAGCGGATCCTTTCTGCCGGTCCAGCTGTCGAAAGATAAGGATGGTGTTCTACTGCCATCTAGTGAGGATGGGGGGGGAGGTTCAAGGGCATTGCAGAGCCATAGAAAGGCAGGCGGGGCATCCCGACCCGAGGCCATATCCCTTCTGATGCTTTATTTATTTTTTTAATTTAATTTTATTATGTTATGTTAATCAGCATACATTACATCATTAGTTTTTGATGTAGTGTTCCATGATTCATTGTTTGCGTGTAATACCCATTGCTCCATGCAGAACGTGCCCTCTTTAATACCCACCACCAGGCTAACCCATCCTCCCACCCCCGTCCCCTCTAGAACCCTCAGCTTGTTTTTCAGAGTCCATCGTCTCTCCTGGTTCGTCTCTCCCTCCGATTCCCCCCGCTTCGTTTTTCCCTTCCTTCTGAGGCTTTAGGCTGCACTCAGTAACCGGCTCTGTGGGTGGCTGATTCCAGTTTAGTTAATTCAGCAATGCTGGGAGGTTGTGGGGAATAAGCGTGGGGCACAAGTGGGCATGAGGGATTTTTTTTTTTGGAAGATGAACTGTTCTGTATATTTTGGTGATGGCTATCCAACTGCTTGTCAAAACTCAGAACTGTACACTAAACAGAGGGCAATTTCTACTGCATGTAAATCATATCCCAAAACCAACTTAAAAAATTACAGACGATGCGGAAGAAAAGCAGCCTTCTCAGGCTCTAAAGTAAAAAATGGCTGGCATGCTCTTGCTAACATGACTCTTCATAGGATGTACTGATTGAACATTTGCAGCTTGTACTTGTCGCCCCCCCCCCCCCAGTTGCTAGAATGTAATAAGCTCCCAGAGAGCGGGGACCTTGTCGGTCTTGTGTGCTGCTGAATTGTCAGCCCTGGCCCAGCAGCCAGCCCATAGGCGCTGGGCATTTCTAAGACTAATCAGCACCTCGTCGCCTCCTTTTGGAACTTGGAATCAAATGAGAGATCAGGAGTTAGATATAGATCAAGATGTCGCCTCTATTACTCAAAGCTCCATTGGTCCAATGGCCTATATTTGCAGATTTTTTTTAAAGATTTGAGAGAGAGAGAGAGAGAGCGCACACAAGCAGGGTGAGGGGCAGAGGGAGAGGGAGAAGCAAATTCTCTGCTGAGCAGGGAGCCCTATGTGGGACTCGATCCCAGGACCCTGAGATCAAGACCTGAGCCGAAGGCAGACTTCACCGACTGAGCCACCCAAGCGCCCCTGTATTTGCAGATTCCCAACACTTTGCCTTAATCAGAGTCGTAGGGGGAAAGAGTGCACATGTCCTAAGGACAGGCTACTTGGAAGGAGTGCCCAGAGGGTCTAAGCCACACAGGCCTGGTGTTTTCCTTCTGTCCTTACCAACTAGGTAACTTCTTTTCTACCCTTGGAGATGGCTGGGGTGGTGGTGGTGGTGGGGACAAGACATTAGCTGCCCTTTCCAACACGCAGAAGTGAGTTGAGAGTGGCTTCCCCCTAGAGCATAGAGCAGAGCATCGGACAGACTCTAAGGTGGCCCAATGATCTCTTCATCCCTTCATGCCCTTCTGGGGCCTCTTCCCCTTGAGTGTGAGCAGGACTTGTGACTTACAGCCAAACAGAATATGGCAAAGTAGGTGGGACCTCACTTGTGTGGTAACATGAAATTTTCAGTCTGTTTTGCAGGGAGACTCTCTTGCTAGCTTTGAAGAAGCAACCTGCCATGCAAAGGGGCAGCATGGCAAGTAGCTGGGAATGCCCTCTGACAACTTGCAAGAAACTGAGGCCCTCCGTCCAGCAGCCTGCAAAGAAATGAACGCCTCCAGGAACCACTTGAGTTTGGAAGAGGTTCCTTCCCCGGTTGAATCTCTGATGAGACCATGGCCCCATTGGACACATTCATTGTGGCTTTGTGAGACCCCGAGGCAGAGGACCCAGGTAAGCCACACCCAGACTCCTGACCCACAGAAACCGTGAGGTAATGTATTTCAAGCTGCTAAGTTTGTAACAATATTGTGAACGGCCATAGATATCACAAGTAGGTATTTAATAACATATTTGTGGGATGAATGTTCTAGCTTTGAGAGCTTTCCAGGAATTCATCTTCTCAAACTGCCCATAAGAAGTAGGTGCCATTTTCCTTATTTTACAGAGAAGGAAACGAAGGCTGATGGAGGTTGGCATCTGTCTTGTGTCATCAGTCATTTAGGAGAGCCAGGATGCCAACACGGGTCTGAATTAAAAACTCATTGCCTTCTCTCTTTGATCTTCCTTTTCGGGCAGTTTTCCAAAGTGGGACATATGTACCGTCAGGGGGAGAGAGGGACAGGCAGTGCTCAAGAGACTCCACTAAACACAGACGGCAGGTGTTAGGTACTTTTAGCTCGAGGTCAGGTGATATTCCTTTAAAGACTAAAATAGTAATGTTTTATTAGCGTTTTTTTTTTTTAAAGATTTTATTTATTTGAGAGAGAGAGTGAGAGAGAGAGAGCACAAGAGGGGGGAGCAGGAGAGGGAGAAGCAGACTCCCTGCTGAGCAGGTAGCCCGATGCGGGACTCGATCCCGGGACTCCAGGATCATGATCTGAGCCGAAGGCAGTCGCTTAACCAACTGAGCCACCCAGGCGCCCGCCTTATTAGCGTTTAACACAAGCATTAGTGGTACTGCCTCACGGGGTATGCGGGTCAGATGGTCATGTGTCCCAGGTGGAAGAGCCGGTATTCCGAAGACTAGGACGTCTCTAATTTAGGAGGTGTAACTGTGACCCCTCTCCCCCATTCACATCACACAAACCATGCCCCACTGGTCCAAGGCACAAGCATTATGTAGTCTGAGATACTCCCAGAACATGCATTTAAAAAGTATTCCTGCAGAGACACCACAGACTAAAGATAATTCTAGCAACATAAGCCCAAGGAAACTACAGGGCTGACATTTCTCCTATGCTCTGCATAAACTTTTCCTCAGCCATATTACAGGGCTGAGAGGAAGCAGGCTGATCACCATCTAATCACCATCTGAGAGGGAACAAGCCTAAAACATTTCCAGGTTTGAAAAAAAAATGAGGCTTGGAATTTGAAGACCGAATGAGTTAATTTGTAGATTGTTTCAAGTAGAGCCTGTGTTAGCGACCATCATCATGGAATAGAGAAATAAACGGAAGGACCAATAAATAGGACACATTGGTGAGAACACAAGAATTTCCCACTTTCCTGGGAAGAGACTGGTTGATCTGTAGCCATGGTAACAAGTAGCCACCCAACCGGACCCTTAAATGGATCCAAGATGACTTGCCCCAGGGAACATGCTTTGACAAGGCAACGATGGACTCCCCTTAGCTTCTGAGATTCAGCCGATCAGGAAGGGATTCACTCTGATGAACACACTTGTGAACGCTAAGCAGTCTTACCTGAGGAACTACATGTCGCAGCTCACTCCAAAGACTCACCAATCCCTGAACTCCATGCTTCCCCAAATCCCTACCTACATAAGATCAGCAGTCTGCTCTTCTCGGAGACAGTGGTAGACCAGTTCTTCACTACACTAAGCAATACATTTGGTTTGTTTATATTTAGATAGTGATAGTCACACCATCCTCCTCTGACTTTTAGATTGTGCTTTAATTTTTTTTTGTAACACCAGCAGAGTTGTATCATCAACATCTGGGGGCCACTTTTAGAACCTAAGTCCTCCCACTCTTCTCTTGGATCATATCCCCACTGCTCAAGAAGGTCACATGGTATTTACTCCCCAAATGCTCAGTGCTTATTTTATTTGATTTTCTCTATATGCTCCGAGGTAGGACAGACATTTCATAGATACAGAGATCCTAGGATTGGAAGGTCACAGCCTATGTCAGAGGCAAATGCAATAACCAAGTTATATTGGACACATGAGAATTGCCACCAGTGAGGGCTTTGTGAGAACCAGAACTCATATTCCATCTCTGAGAGGGAACTCCTGGGTACAGCTTGCCCCAGAAGACCGCTTTTAAATGTTCCTCCATCAGAGTGCATGTGTGTGTGTGGTCGGGGGCGGGGTGGGAGAGTTTCATGTTTTCAGTTTTTCCACCAATACCGGTCATCTTCATCAAAAGAATACCAACCGTCACCAATTATGATCTGTGGCTTGAGTCGTTGGACCTCGTTCAGAAGCTTCCGTATTTGAGTGGGATATTGCCATTTCCACAACCTGGAGAGGCAGAAGGGGGACACATTACTCTGGGAATTTGCTTCTGCTTCTCCTTTCCTTAAAATTCCTGGAAACCCCATCAAGGATCTGAAACCTCTTCTTGTACTCTTGAGGTGCTCCACAGAGCAAGAGTAAATTCCTACATGTGAAGGCACACTTGCATGTATTAGGTGCTACACTGAGCTTTTATGGGCATCTGCCCCTCACCACGGTCCTCAGAGGCAGGCATGATTACTCATCCATCCATAAACTCCTTCCTGAGAACCTTCTTTGTGCCAGGTCCTGTTATAGGGTTCAGAGGCACAGTGATGAATAAGGCAAAGCCCCTACCCTCAGGAAGCTTATATCCTAGGGCAGGAGAAACAGGTATTCAAATAGATACACAGCATTGTTTCTATTTTACAGATAGGGAAATAGGCTCCTGGAAGGTCCAGTAGTAAAATCCAGGTCTGACTCTTCAACTGCCAAGTCCCATAATCACAGGCTGAGCTTGTCCAAAGCTATACTGCTTCATGAGTCATTGATACAAATATGCTCTCTTTCAACCCAATATTCTGCCTTTCCAGCTTCTCTGCTGAAGAGATCACTGTGACAGTTCCCCTTGTCCACACTGAAGTCTCTGAATCCACAGAGCCATGCCTTCCATTCCATCCTTCCCCTCAGATCCCACACTACAACTACCCTGTTACATCCATACGTCGACACTTGAGCCCTGCACAAACCCAACCACCGTGAGCTGGGCTACACAGAGGCAGTTTTTCAATCAGGGAGTTTGCTATTGAAATAAATATAGGACAACCAACCTCAACGGTCTGTCCATCTTAACCGTTTTTCAGTGGGGAGTTCAGTGGTGTTAAGTACACTCGTGCTGTTGTGCGGCCATCTTCACCATCTATCCTCATAACTTTTCATCTTCCCCAACTAAAACTCTGTGCCTATTAAACACCGACTCCCCATCCCCTCCCCCTCCTCCAGTGCCACCATCTACCTTTAGTCTCTATGGATTTGACTGCTCTAGGGACCTCACTTAGGTAGAATCATGCAGTATTCGTCTTCTTGCACCTGACTTACTTCGTCCATGTTATAACAGGTGTTAGAACTTCCTTTTGTTTTAATGCTGAATGATATTCCACTGTGTGGATATATCACACTTAATTTACCCATTCCCCTGACCGCAGATGCCTGGGCTGCTTCTGCCTTTTGACTACTGTGAATAATGCTGTTGTAAACATGGATGTACAAGTAGTTCTTCTAGATCCTGGTTTCAGTTCTTTTGGGTATGTACTCAGAATTGTTGGATCATATAGAAATTCCACTTCTAGCTTTTTAAGGATAAACATCTGATTTGTATGTTGTCTCTACATTCTTCCTAAACCCATCCAGAAGTAAGCCCCATGATATCAGGCACCTTACCTCTGTCTCTATCCCTATCCTCAGTACGGTGCCCGGAACACAGTGGGCACTTAGTGGCTGAATCAAGGATCTGGTTGTTGAGCCACATCTCAGCTTCTGGGATAAAGCGTTTCTCCACCAACCAGCATGCTTTGTAGCAGAAGGAGGTTTGTATCTCGGAAGACAATCGCCAGGGACTCACCCGATTATTTGTAGGTTAGATGTGGGTTGTGCAAAGGCGGGACACAGCTTCATCATTCCTACGGGGCTGAAATTGTTCTGCATCAGATTCAGGCTGGTCAGGCGCTGGCTGCAGAGGAGAGCCGAGGCGAGGGCCTCACAGCAGCCGGAAGTCAGTCCACACGCCTCCAACCTGCAGGGCCAACACGCCAAGAAATGCCTCCAAAGTTCAGTGACCGACCCTTCAACCCACTGGCCTTTCATGGCAATGTTTAAGATAGAGGGGTGGGCTCTACCACTGGTGTTTCTGGTTTCTAATGGATTCCCAGGCGACGATGCTCGTTCTCTTGTTAAGAGCCACTGGGTGACTTAATTACAGTCGTGGAAAGAATGAAAGATAAAGGGTGAGAATGCTTGCAACTAGGGAACAAAGCAAGGCACATGGAGAAAGACTTGCTGAAAACCTGCATTTCACCTGGAACCCAAGAGGCAAGAAGGAAGCCAGGTGAACAGGGCAGGAAGTAGCGATATAGGCTTGGGAGTTGCACGCACCTGACCCTCGCGGAAGGAAGGCTGGGACATGTCAAAGACTCGGACAGTGAACCAGACAGCCACAGGGGAGTCAGAGGCCACGGTGTGAAAGGAGGCTGGGCATTTTAGGTCACATTAAGGATTTAGGATTTTATCCTAGGAGCAGCTGAGGGCCAAACAACTTTGTTGGATGTAATAATTGGATGGTGGCCGTGTTCTCCCATGTTGGAGATGCGTGTTGAGGTATTCAGAGGCTGAACAACAAACTATAACTCGCTATGAGATGGTTCACCAGATAGAGCAAAAGACTGATGATCGTTTAAACTGGGTGGTGAGCATGCAGGTTTTTAATGTCCCAATCATTCTAGATTCTGTGTATTTGGGAATGTCTTGTGATAGAGTAAAAAGTTGTGGGATGTGCTCAAGTATTTTTAAGTGCCTATAGTTAGATGGTGAGGTGGGGTTGAATAAAGCTTATTGTTATTATTGGTTTTGCTTCTAAAATAATATCTAAGCCTCTGTGAAAACAGGAAATCTCTACTAGGGAGGCTGTGGAAAGAGGTGAGGGAAGGTAATTCAGTGATAGCATAAGGCACTTGATAGATTGCCGATATGAGTGAGGTTAAGCTGATAGCGGTAGGGATTTTTCCTCTATTGTTTCAGAAAGAAGGGAACGTGGGTACAGATATTAAGTGGTTTCATGGTGGAACGTGCAGGGCTTTCCTATGAAATGGCTTCATGTTGATTCGAAGGGGGTGAGGTCATTTCTTAAGCACCAGGAAGAACAAGGCAGGTTCAAATGGAATTGTGAGAGTTGGAACACTGTCTTTGTTCAGCAACTTCACGCCCAGGTCCCCCTTCCTCTTCACCCAGCCCTCATACTGGGGACCCCAGGAACTCACCCGAGCCTCCTCAGAGAAGCCCTCCTGTGTTTCAGCCCCTCGCACAGCGCTATGATGCCTTCATCACCCAGGGCATTCACTGCCAGATCCAGGCTCTTCAGGTGTTTGCTCCTTGTGATCACATGGGACAGTTTCTTACAGCAGGCGGCAGTGAGATGACACTTAACCAGTCTGCAAGAGGAGAGCCCATGTCATTTGAGGAGAGGGCTAGAGGGGGACGATGCCCAGAAACATCAGTGGGGCTTTCCTGGACTCCTTCCTCACTGGGAACCTTTCTGTCCATCCCTGGGAATGGCTTAGGTTGTGCAGCATCCAGTGGCTCAGGTAAGGAGGGATGATAGTGGCAGGTGGGGAAAGCATGTGATGTGGCTGGAGGGATCTCTGGAAAAAGAAATGAGCACATCAGAGCTTGCTTCCCACCTGCAGATGGGATGAAGATTCTCCCTGGTGGATGGAGAAAAAGAGACAGGAAAAAAAAAAATGAGGAGAAGTTGGTAGAGTCCCTGAGAAAGTGAGAAAAGATGACAGATAACAGAAGGTACTGAAATGCTAGATGGGTTTGGGGTCCGAAAGGAGAGGCATCTTGTGCTTCTGTTTCCGGGACGAATGGGGAGGGTGGGGGCAGAGAAGGCCCCTGAAATACCGACTGCATGACTCATTTGAGTAGAGATGATGGGAACAGCTCCACTGTCTCCTATCTTCAGCTAAGAATAGAATGATCCCACTGGGGATGAGAGAGTCCATCTTCACGAGGCGTTCACACAAAGAATGAGCAAGAGCTCATACCTGCAGACCAGGTGTTAGGGCTCACACCTGCAGACCAGGTGGGAATGGCTAAGCCTCAGATGCCAGCAAGGATCAGTGATGATGATCCCCCAGCATTTAAGCGTAACCCCAAAGAAGTGGCGCCTCCAAGTGATTAAGCTTTAGTTTCTACACCATGCAAAAGTAGAGCTCGAAACACCGATTTCATGAAAACAAACATAGGACTAATACTTGGGGGGGGGGGGCACTCAGATCTGTGGGCTATGATCTCTATCCAGTTTCTTTCTTTTATTTATTATTGGAGAAGGAGAGATATTAAAATGGTCCTACTTTTTGGTTCACTGATTCTTTTTTTTTTTTAAAGATTTTATTTATTTGACAGAGAGAGAGATAGCGAGAGAGGGAACACAAGCAGGGGGAGTGGGAGAGGGAGAAGCAGGCTTCCCTCAGAGCAGGGAGCCCGATACGGGGCTCAACCCCAGGACCCTGGGACCATGACCCCAGCCGAAGGCAGATGCTTAACGACTGAGCCACCCGGGCGCCCCTCTACTTTTGTAACTGAGAAAAAGATACTACCAAGTACACAAAGATTTAGAAGGTATGCATGACTAAAACATTGGACGTAAGCTCTATGTCCAGCTTTAGGGGATTTTTAAAGTTATGATGCATCATTCAGTGGAATACCATACCATACTTAGTTTATGATTACGGTCTGCAGATCCTCAAGGGACAGAATGTGAGACCAAAAGGCAAGGTTTGGGCTCCTAAGGGAGTTCTGGTTTCCCCTGCAAATGATTGGTAGGAGAACTACATGAGCCTAGACATGTGAAATATTTAAAGCCCTGTGCCTGCCATGTGGCAAGAATGCTTTCAGCGGTAACTGCTGGGATCCTTTCTTTGTAATACTTATGCATCCAGGAGGAATTTGCCAAAGTATTAACTGCTTTGTCAGATTGGAGATTCATTTCTGTTCATTGATATCTTTTAACTTTTCTATAGTCTGTTTAAGGATGGAATAGTCTTATTAAATAGAAACACTCCAATAAAAGGTAAAGAAATTTGAGCCCCAGAGGAAGAAGGTGTTGAGAGAGAGCCCCTCCATCTCCACCCTACATACAGAATGAACAGCTAAAGAGTAACTTAGGGCAAAAACAGGTTTTCTGAAAAGTGAACAGGTTTTAGAAATCGAGGGTGACCTAAGCTCCAAAAATCCAATCGTGGGGTTCCTGTCTGGACTCATTTCTGTGTCCTTCCCACACTCACTGTGGTAAACATATGAAAGCATGAGCATCAGTTGACCCAACTAGACCCAACTAGACCCAATTACCAAGAACTAATTTTTGGTACCAGTCTTCCTGCTCACATATCTGGACTTTCTAGGAACCCCAGTCCCCAGTATGGTAGAACTGACCCCTGACAACCATTGAAACTTACTCCAGGTCCTGGAGGTGACAAGATGGTTCCATCAGGACCTCGCAGAGAAGGTTCATCCCACCATCTTCCACGGGGTTCATGCTAAGGCTCAGATGCGTCAGATGTTTGTTGCCCATAAGTGCAAACGCAAGAAAGCCACAGCCGGCGACATCCAGGTTGCATTCATTTAGTCTGTGGGGCGCACACAAGGGAAAGAGGAAGGTTATACTCGTGACTTGGTGTCACCTTGGGTAAGCCATTTCTGTTGGCCTCAGTTTCCTCCTCCTTTGGGAGGGTATTATGTAAGGGGGTACTTAGGGAGGTTTCAGCTTGGGTAACAGGATGACCATGAAGTGCTTGGTATGATATCTAGCAGAATGCATGCACTGGATGCCGTTCAAGATGCTCTTTTTAATCTTCCTTCATACTCAATGTGTTGCTTTCCTATGGCTACTGTAACAAATTACCACAAACTTAGTGGCTTAAAACATACATTTATTATCTTACAGTTCCGGAGTTCAGCAGATTTTGACTGAGGCAAAAATCAAGGTGTCAGCAAGGCTGTGTTCCTTCTGGAGGCTCCAGGGGAGAATCGGTTTTATTGCCTTTCCTAGCTTTTATAGGGCTGCTCATAGTCTTTGGCTTCTGGTCTTCAGTCAGCCATTATATCCTGTTACCATATCTCCTCTCCCACTTCTCCTTTCCCTCATAAAAACCCCTTTGATTACATTAGGGCTACTCAGAGAATCCAAGATAATTTCCCATCTCAAGATCCTTAACTTGCTCACACCTGCAAAGTCCCTTTTGCCATTTGAGTTCACATATTTACAGGGATTAGGACATGGGCATCTTGGGGAGCAGGTCACTCTTCTGTCCACCATCCTCAGCATCTTCCCATCACTTATTCACTGAAGAACCTTGGAACCCACAAGGTAGACATGTACATTAAAGTTATATTCTTTAACAGAATTTCTGGCTACAGGTACACCATTAACATATGTTGATTTTTTAAATTAGAGAGTTATTGGTGAACTAATTGGTCAATGGTGTGAAATGGCAGAAAGCAAAGTGACCCCAGCAAGGCAAGCTGGCAGTGTGGGACTGGTGTAACACCCATCTTTTGTTCTCACCACCAGACCAAAGATGTAGGCTAGAAGAATAACCTGGCAACAGGGCAGCAGTTTTCAAAGCAGTTATGGAGACCCCTTGCTCTACGCTAGAGTGCACGGCCTCCCCTCACTGTGCACGTGGTACTGTCCAGAGTGGTGGGGACACTACCTCTGTGCCTGCCAACCCTGTGTCACTATTACCAGCATCCAAAAATCTCAACTATCCAGCTCTCCCTACCAGAACCTAAGCTCTGTGAACTTAGGGACCACGTCGGTCATCTCTGCATCACTGGCAACTAAAAGTGTTCGCCAGTTGCACGCGCTTACTGTAGTCAGTCCTCATGATGTGGGGATTCTGTGTTTGCACATTTGTCTGCTTGCTAAAATTTATTCGCTACCCCCCCGCCCCCAAGTCCATTTCGTGGTGCTCATGGGTCCTGCACGGACACACGTGCATGTGCAGAGAAATATTCGCACACGCTCCCCGCTGAGGCTGAACTCATTTCAAATTCCCTGTCAACAAGTATCCTTTTCATGATCCAGTTAGGGCCATGTTTTCCGCATTTTTGTGTTTTTTGTGGGTCATTTTGTTGTTTAAGATGTGGTGCTAATGTGTGGAGCTGAAGTGCTGTCCAGCGTTCCCATGCCCAAGAAGGCTGTGCTGTGTGGAGAAAGTGCTTCGGAGATGAGCTTCGTTCGGCCACGAGTCATGGCGCGGTCGGCCCCGAGCGCAATGTGAGTGAACCAACAATATGTATTAAATAAGGGGTCTTTAAACAGAAACACACAAAGCGAGGTTAGGTACTGGTTGGTTGATGAAAATGTGACCAGAGGCTCGAAGGAACCGAATCCTGTGTTTCCCCTGGGAGCAGTGGTTCGGTGTTTGTGACGACTTTATAGAACATAACTGCAGGAAATGATGAGAATCGCCTGTATTTGGATAAATGACGACTTCCCACTGTAAGAAAACGGGCCGAGATGGAATTTTCCAGGGAAGGAGGAAATTGGCGGGGACAGGATGCAGCCTTATCGGTTCCCTTCATCATAACAACCGTCCTCCCACTGCTTTGAGCTTGCGAGCGTCACATGCTGTTTGTAACAAAGCAATGCAGTCCTCCCAAGGAAGCAAGCTGGACTCACGTCAGCCTCTGTAGCCCACAGGTGGGCACTTTTATGGCTTGACACAGCTGATTCACGCCTTCACTCCCCAGGCCGTTGCTCGACAGGCACACGTGCGTCAGACTCTGGTTGCTGGTGAGGGCTGAGGCCAGGTCCTGGCAGTCGGCAGCTGTGAGGCCACAGCTCCCCAGTCTGCAAGGAGAGAGCCCCCAGGAAGGAAAGGGTGAGGTCTATTCTGAAGGTTGCCCCCTCCCTCCTTCGCAAATAAGGGAAAGAAATCCTACCCCATGGCTGACCATGCTCTTGCAGACGTATGCTGAGGTCACACTGTGTCTTGCATTTAACTTGCAAACCCAACCCTGATATTTATATAAATGGCATGGGTGACTAGATCTGCCATCACCCACAATGGGAGACACATGGACAAGGTCAACCTGCTCCCCATCCAGGGGTCCTTGCTCCTTACATGTGCTGTGGTGTGAGGTGTTGCCCAGATTAGGAACCTTCCTATATAGAAAGTGCTCTTCCTATTCCATCCGTTTCTCAAAGCTTCATACACAATAGCACTTGAAAATAAGAATTTCATACTACTTCTCTCATGGGATTGTGGCAAAGCTAAATGAATTAACACATCTAAAATGCTTAGAGCAGCGCATATAGCAAACATTTACTCCCTATTACTGACAGTGATTTATTTTGATGAAGAAATACTGGCTGGGTTGGATTAGAAGGGGGTCAGAATATGTAAGCCTGAAATATGCCACTTGGGCATAAGGATGATCTTGAGCTGAAAGCAACTGAGAAAAAGCAGACACAGGAAGGGCTCGGTGCTCTCCCCCATCTGCCTAAAAACAGGGCATGAGTTTCCCTTGTACGTGTGTCCCTCCTCTTTGGTACCAGCAAGAGAATGACCCTTGTCACCAGAGATGGACATGACATGGAGATGAGTCATCATATAACATTTATCTACCATTAATTCCTCTCATATACTTCCTAGTCACCTACCCACAATTTATCAGCCCCTAGAAGCCCCAAACGCCTTTTGTCTAGTCACTTCTCCACAATTTAGCGTAACTTTGTTAAAATGATATATAAGCTTGAGTCTAACCACTTCTTTGGGTTTCCTCACATCTTTTCTGTGAAACCTCCATGCATGTTAAAAAAAAGTAGTACCAATACAATATGTGTGTCCTTTGTCCTGTCAATCATCAGTTTAATTTGCAGGCCTCAGACACTGAACCTAAGAGGATAGAGGGAAAGTTTTTTCCTTCCCCTACAGACTGAGGGAGAGAAATGTTGGCTTCTAATGTGATTCCCCCCCCCAGGAATTTAAAGGGTAATTTGTGCCATTTTGTTTTCAATTTCTGCTATGACTTTAGACTCAAACTCCCCAGGAAAGAGGGATGTTATTGACATGGCATGTTTTGGGAGTGATGAGGGGGGAAACAGCTTTGCCCAGATTGTAGGTCATCGAGGGGGAGATTTCCAAGTCTTAGGTATCAAACCAGAGCTCGTGTTTTAGTTTTGCCTTTTATTCCCTATGTGGCCCTAGACAAGAGATTTTTCTTTCTTCTGGATTCTGTTTCCTTATCAGCAAATGGGGTGAAAATAATTCCTATGTGGCACGTTGTGAAGGGTGGCATTAATGGGATTAGAACACTCAGCACAGGGCCTGGAAGGACGCCATAGATGGCAGCTCCAACCACAAGCTAAGACTCTCTGGGATTTTGGCATTGGTGCAACTTTCCAGTATATAACACGGCAGTGCTAACTCTAAGCAGAATGCCGTATGTGAGATCCCCAGACCTTATTTGTCTTTTAATGGTACATCTGTACCCTTAACCAACCTCTCCCCATTTCTCCCCCCAACCACCAGCCCCTGGCGGTCAACGTTCTTCTCTCTGGTTCTACGCATTTGGCTTCTCCCCTAGACTTTTATATCGTTCAGATTTGATAGCAAAGACACAGATGTTATTTACTGAGTCTTCTTTTATACCTCAATATTGGGGCACTCCCATGGGGTCAGAACTCCCATTCTAACCCTTGGCTTAGGCGTCCACTAATTCCCCTCCCCTCCTTCCCCACCATTTGGGCCACGTCAGCTAAGAGAAAGGAGCCCTGGTGGACAGAAGTGCAACTCACATCAGCTTCTGCAGGGTGCACTGTGAGGCAGTCAAGGCATTGCAGAGCGGCTTTATGCCCCGGTTTGACACCTTATTTCCTACCAGGCTGAGAGATTTTAGGCTGATGGACGTAACAAGGATTTGGGAGATCACCAGGCAACAGGCGGGGGTTAGTCCACAGTGATCCAACCTGCAGAGATAAACAACATGAAATGCATTCTCACTTCTCCCCCCAAAGCAACCCATTTCCCTGTGCACCAGCTACTCTGGCCATGTTGCTGATTTCTGGACACAGTTTGCTCTAGGCTCAGGGTCTGAGCATTTGCTATTCCTTGTGTTTGCACCATCCCTCCTGATCCCCAAACCCACATCTTTATGTGGTTCAATTTTTCATTCAGGTCTCCTGAATGTCACCTCTGAGTTCGCCAGTCTCACAACCTTACTTAACTGTGCCTGCCCCACCCCACTGCACCCAAAACCCCTCTATCCAGCATTATTTTATGCATAGCAATGATCACCAGCCAATGTTTCATATATTTGCACTTTAAAAAAATTGAAGTATATCTGACACGTAATATTGTGTAAGTCTAAGGTATAAGCATGTTGATTTGAAACATTTATATACTGCAATATGATTGCCATTGTAATAGTGAGGACCTCTGTCAGGTCACATAATTATTTCTTTTTTGTGGTGGGAATAATTAAGATCTAGTCTCTTAGCAAGTTTATGTTTATAATACAATATTGTTGTCTATAATTATTATACTGTGTGCTAGGTCTCCAGGACCTATTTACCTACTAGTTGCAAATTTTACCTTTCAACAACCTATTTCTACTTTCCCCCACCCCCAGTCCCCGATAAACACCATTTTACTGTGTTTTTATGAGTTCAGCTTTTTTAAGATTCCATATGTGAGATCATAATGGTATTTGTCTTTCTCAGACTTATCTCAGTTTGCATAATGTCCTCAAGGTCCATACATGTTGTTGCAAATGGCAGGATTTCCTTCTTTCTCAAGACTACTTGCACTTGCTTATTGTTTGTCTTCCTCTCCAGAATGTCATCTCGATGACCCTGGCTTGGAATGGCAGCTCGCAGGTTACAGAGCAAAAACGCATGTGGTGCAAAGCGAAATACTCTTCCGCAGTTGCTCTGTGTCGATTAAAGCTCAAAACAGAGCTTATGTTTCTCTGTCTCAGCATGGCATCCAGTAGCAGTGTCTTTAGACCAAGTTAATCTAATTGACAAAACACATGCCCAGGATCTACAAAACCGTGTTAACAGCCCCAAACTGGAAATGACCACATGTCCCTGGACAGGTGAATGGCTACATTACTGCAATGTATCCATCCTACTGAATAGTACTCAGCCCTAAAAATGAACATGCGATTGATACCCAGAACAGCATGGATGATGGATCTGAGGGGCATTTGCTGATTGAAAAAAAGCCAATCTCGGGGGCGCCTGGGTGGCTCAGTCGGTTAAGCATCTGACTCTTGATTTTGGCTCAGGTCCTGATCTCAGGGTCACGAGATCGAGTCCAGATTGCCCTCTTCCTTTCTGATAGGTTTGCAACTTACTGCGAATGATTATTTAACAAGGAAAGACAACAACGACAAAGCCAAAAATGCAGAAGCCATACCCAGAATGTACCTCAAAGACTCCAGCAAGCAGTTTGGGTGTCTTAGTGCTTCACACGCCATCATCATATCTGCCTCCTTCAGGTGAGTGCTTTCCAAGTTCAGGTATTTAATATTACGGTTGGTAATGAGAGTCAACCAGAGATGACGAAGGCCCAGGGTAACCTGCGCACCTTTAAATCTACCCAATAGAAAGCAGAAAATACGACGAGACACAGGAGACAGCTGTATCCCAATTTTCCCCTTTCCCCTCCTCTCCCATTCCAACTCTCTTATCTCTCAACTGTTGGCATTTATGTAATCTTAAAGATTTTTAAAATTTTGTAAGTGATCTCTACACCCAATGTGTGGCTCGAACCCACAGCCCTGAGATCAAGAGTTGCACACTCCAGCCAGGTGGCCCACATTTAATTTTAAAGCAACAAATACTTGAGCATCTATGATGCATCAGGCACTGGAAACAGTATTAAGTGATGCTGATACTCCATGTTCTGATGGAGCTTGATCTCATGGGGAGACACTCATCAAAGAGCTGAACCAGAGTTATGCTGAAGAATGAAATATGGTCGGTCCATTAAGAACGGAGCTAGAGGGGCACCTGGCTGGCTCAGTCAGAGGAGCATGTGACTCTTTTGATCTTGGGGTCGTGAGTTGGAGCCCCATGCTGGGTGTAGAGATTGCTTAAAAATAAAATCTTAAAAAAAAAAAAACAGAACTATAAACAGATATGGTCAAGTTCAGGCTGAAGAGAAAGGTCAAATGTCCGAAGAGTGTGTATATCGTGACACCACTTGGATTTAAAAAAAAAGTCATTTGCCAATATATACATATAATTGCATGGGAAGTTGATGAGTAATTAGGGTGATAGGAAGTTGAAGAGGCATCAGAGGTTTTACCGAAAACCCTTGTAATGCCCGAATCTCGTTACCATTATGATGCGTTACTGCTGTATTACAAATACAGTGATGACACAGACTTAGGCTCATCACTGCGTGGCAAGAGCTAAGAGCAGGGGTTCCCAGGGAAACGCTAGGGTAAAGCCGGCAGAGGGGTTTGGTGCAGGACGGAGGTGAACAGGGCACTGTCAAGACTCTGGCATAGTCCAGCTTACGGAAACTACTTAGGGAAGGGATACAAGTGGCAAGAAGGGGAAGAGGTTTGTACGGAGAAGTTACATGTGCTTCTCCTGGTCTTGGAGGGAAGAGTCCAGAACAGAACCTTTGTCTGCAGCAGAACTAGCACCATCTCCTACTCCAGGTGCTTGGTGAGTACCCTGGGGTCTACCACAGACCCAGGACCTTATTGGGTGTTCAAATATTTGTTACCTTATTGATGAACGTAAAAGCATTAAGACCTGACTTAAAACCTCCCATGAGTCAAGTACTTTGATCTTGCAATGGCCTCGCGCTCCACCCCATTTGCCTGCAATGAGCTCCCCGCACCTTTGGCCCTAACAAACTCCTATTCAATCTTCAATACCCAGCGTGAATGAACCTGCCTCAATAATCCCTTCACAGGGTCTTGAGTTTCTCCCTATTGTGTGCTTTTGGGAGCTTGGCTCCTGTATCTTCCAAAGCAGTTATCCCCTCTGATTACATTCTCAGATGGGTCTTTTCTGGTAGGTGGGAGAAGAGAGTGGTGACAGAGCCATGCCAAGGGGCATGTACCAGGGGCCGGGTAGCCTTACATTAGATTCTGTATTTTACAGGTTGGCTGCCTCAGTTTGATGCAGAGGGTCTTCATGGCCCATTCATTCAGGATACTGCCACTCAGGTCCAGCTGTCGCAGGCTTGGGTGGGTGCTGAGTACGAAGCAGAGACTTTTCCAGCACTCATCAGCAAGGGTCTTAATCGGCGTCCTACATTGGAGAAGGAAATCAACATTGGCTTCCACTGGATGGGGTTTAACATGAGCATCTGCCACAACAGTGTCAGAGGAGAGGAACCAGGCTGTTATGGCAAGACGGGGAGGACTTCAGAGGTCCTGAGGTCAATTTAGTGATGTCGCTTTGTGCTTTGAATGCGTGCTTGCACACCCACCCTGCCTCCTGAACGGGGTACATACTAAGGTGATGCGGAGGCACCAGCTCTTGAATTGGGTTTGCCCTTAGAGTCTAGCTCCCCCTTGGATGTAAAATGGTGCAGCCACTGTGGAAAACAGTATGGAAGTTCCTCAAAAAAGTAAAAATAGAGCTACCGTATGATCCAGTGATTGCATTTATAAACATCGAATTTTGAAATTGAATTGAATTGAATTGAAATCAGGATCCTGAAGAGATCTGTGCACTATCATTCCCAACAGCCAAGATATGGAAACAACCTAAATGTTCGCTGATGGCTGATGGACGAATAAAGAAAACGTGACCCATACACGGATATATACACACCAGGGGATATTATTCAGCTTTAAAAAAAGAAGGAAATCCTGCCATTTGCAACAGCATGAACGAACCTAGAGGACGTTATGGTAAGTGAAATAAACCAGCAACAGAAAGATGCGTACGATCTCATATATAGAATCTAAAATAGCCAAACTCATGGAAGCAGAGAGAGGATGGTGGTTGCCCGTGGCTGGGGGAGGGGGAATGGGGCAATGTTGGTGGAAGGGTACAGAGTTTCAGTGACACAAGACGGATATCTAACATAGAGCAGTGTGACTGCCGATAACAATACTGTATCATATACTTGAAATTTGCAGCAACACACACACACAGAATGGTAACTAAGTGAGGTGATGGATATGCTAATTAGCTTAATCATGGTGATTATTTTACCAAGTTGTACATCTTAAATATGTATAATTTTTATTTGTCAATTATGCCTCTATAAAGATGAGAAGGAAGGGGCACTTGGGTGGATCAGTCAAACATCTGCCTTCGGCTCAGGTCATGATCTCGGGGTCCTGGGATGAAGCCCCGTGTTGGGCTCCCTGCTCAGGAGGGGGTCTGCTTCTCCCTTTGCCCCTTCCCTTGCTGTGCTAATAAACAAAATCTTAAAAAAAAAAAAAAAAGAGGGCATGTGTGGTGATGGACGCTGGGGGTTATATGCAACTAATGAATTGTAGAACACTGCATCAAAAACTAATGATGTACTATATGTTGGCTAATTGAACATAATAAAAAATAAAATATAGGAAGAAAAAAAGACTAAAATGGCAAAATTAAAAAAAAGAATAAAATGAAGGACTCACCCTTGAGGAATGAGGGGCTGTGCCTCAGTGAACTCATCCTTTGAGAAGCTCTCGTGGACATCTATACGAATTTTCTGCAAATACTGGCAACGCTGCAGACAGAAAGAGGACACCATCAAGTCCATTTGGCGGTTTATCGGAAGCCACACTTCCTGGAAGCTGTTCAATGCCAAGCGAACAAACTCTTCATCTTGAGTCTCGAAAAGACAGTGGAAGGCGTCCAGCGAGTCTGGTGGGGCGGGGGTGCTGGCCTGTTGCCCCAGCAGAGAGATCCAGCTCAGAAGCCCCTGCTTCACTGCCAGGGGAACATGACATCCAAGCAGGACTTCCAGAGCCCCCATCACTTCTTTGTTCATGAGGCCAAACAGGAAACGCTTCATCTGGAACAGGTGGGCATCAGAGCTGATCTGTTTGAGCTGCACCAAACTCCTCATGTTCTCCATGAACACAGGGTAGGGGTCCCTCTCCATTTCCAGTCCTTCCAGAACATAGTACAGGGCAGCAAAGAACTCCTGGAGGCTGACGTGAGGGAACATGTAGCACCTGTCGCCACCACGGTCTTGGAGGAGGAGGTTCGTGTGAAACAGAGCGGAGAGCTCAGACTCCCTGAGTCTGTGAACACCAAGGTCATCTCCATAAAACACAAACTTCCTGTTCCACACTCCCTGCACAGCCATGAAGCACACACTCTTCAAAACGGCTCTCTCTTCCTGGTTGAGACAGTGCCGGGAGGCATCTCGTGGAGTGAGCTGATGGAACACAAAAGTGGCATATAAACCCGTGAGAGTTTGGCAGGTAGGGGGAAGGCTCTTTCCCAATGCCTCCTGTAGATTCAGAGCATCGCAGATGAGCAACCCCAAGATGGGGACTTGGCACTTGTCCAAGAACGGGTGGTTGTCCACCACCAAATGCAAGACTTGTGTCTTCTGATGCTCATTCTTTGTGTGCCCAAGGAGCAACTGGATCCTTTTCTCCACAGAGATGCCCCCAACAAAGAGGTAACAGGGCGATGTGAGCATGGATTTGAGCTTCTCTATGCCTGTGTCTCTGATGGTGATCATCAGGGAGGACTCAGGGAGAAGGACTTTCTTCAGCAGACTACGCATCAGAACAGACATGGGTTGTTTAGCCGCCCAGTCTTCACAGAGATTTGTGTCATCGTCTTGGAAGGCGAAGTCCAGGTCATCGAAACCATCAACAACAAACAAGAGCCTTTCCGGTTGGGACATGATCTCCATCATTGGAACCTGGGAGTCTGGCCACTCTCTGGAAATTAAGTCTGCAAAGCTGCCCTCCCTCATGCATTGCATGTCTCTGGCACAGAGGAAGAAGACATAGGAGAACATGCCCTTGAAGAGGTCACCCTGTGCCCAGCACAGCAGGACCCTTCTGGCCAAAGTGGATTTCCCAATTCCTGATTTTCCATGCAAAACCACAGTGCGAGGCTGGAAGCCCCTCTGGTCTGGATTAAAAGCACCAAGCAATGTTTGCATTTCTGGACAGTCAGAGGCAAGGTTTTCAAAACCACGGTATTCATCCAATTCTGTAGCAAATTTTATCATCACGTAGCCCTTGTAGTCCCTTGTGTTATCTCCACGGCCCAAGTTGGACAGGGAAAGGGAGAAGAAAAACAGGAAACATTTTAAGAAAGTCTGGAATTTAGGAAAAAGCAAAAGCAAAACAAACCCCCAAACCCTGGATCTGGAATCAGTGGATCCTAAATCAGACAGTCTACATACATGGTTCTTTTGTCCCTTCCTAGCAGTGTACTGATAACAAGCTCCATCCCTCAAAGATCACTTCCTCAAAGCTTAGGAACATCCTACAAAATAGCTCTATTTGTCCCTTTAGCCTCATCTTTCTTTTCAGCACTTAATACCGGATACATTACATTTTTGTTGGCTTATTGTCCTTCTCCCCTCAGTAGACTCTACTTGATGCCCAAGTTCACCAGAATCATAGGTTTTTGGAATTTATCTTTATACCCAGTCCCTGTAGATGATCACAGTGAACATACGTGACTCTGTCCTTGGTGAGGATTCTAGGAGCTCTTGGGGAAGAGACTGATGCACCAGAGACAAATGTGGATGAGCAAAGGGACAGTGGACTCCTCTGCCACCCAAACTCCATAGACTGGTTTTCACCCAGCTCCATCCCAGGGCAGAAAAAAAAAAAAAATGCGAATCAGTTTTCTTTACCTTCTTCTTTTGTCTCGGCGGCTATGGCACCATCTTCTATAGCTTGTGAAATTTCTGCAATAAAGAGAGGAAGGATGGATTCCCCCACTCTTATGTGAGTATCCAAATCAGAGAGGGCACAGTCGTTGGGCATCTGCCTTCGGCTCAGGTCATGGTCCCAGGGTCCTGGGATCGAGCCCTGCATCGGGCTCCCTGCTCGGCGGGAAGCCAGCTTCTCCCTCTCCCACTCTCCCTGCTTGTGTTCCCTCTCTCTCTGTGTCTCTGTCAAATAAATAAATAAAATCTTTACAAAAAAAATAAAGCTAGGATAATAGTTTCTATGTTGTGGAGTTGCTCTGAAGATTAAATCAGGTGTTTTGTTGGAGGAATAGCACAGCCTCTGGCATGTAATAGCTACCACTTATCGACAATAATCATTATGTCTACTTATTAAAAAATAGTGTATTTCATATCATCACTAAATCACTAAGTAATCTTTAAATGCATAAGATACAATTTTATCCATGGAAAGATGATAATATATAGGACTCACCCTGTTAAGCTGACATTTACATTAAAATTGGAACAATTTATAACCTCTGGGATTCTGAGACTCTGACTCATCAATTGCTCAGACTTTCGTTTTGAAGGGGGTTTTCCTATCTGCAGCATGGACAAAGCTGTATCAACACAAAGTTGGTCCTGATTCTTTCAAGGTGTTAGACTTCGTGGTCAATGCTGACTGCTGGAAGATTAGTGATATACAAGTGGTAGTGTGGGTAACAGTGGGGAATGCATGTTGTCTATGCAAGCCTACATCTTTCCCTCTATGTTTTGGCTTCACTGCTTTGATCCCTTTTGTTAGTCTCCCTTTTCCTTCACTGAAGTATGAGCTTCATGAATGCAGGGGATTTGCACATACTTGTACACAGATGTAACATAAGTACAGAGAGCAGGGCCTGGCTTGTCACCAGTTCTCAAATATTTGGGGAATTGTACTGAATCTGGTTTCATGCTATCTGGATCTCTCCACCAAAGCCTCCAAAACAGATCCTTAGGTGGAGCTTGTCCTGGCAAGGTCATGAAGTTCCCCAAACTGAAGATGGGAAACCAGAGAGTTGTAAGAAAGCTTTAAGATCACAGAGTTCTCTTGGACTTAGAATAAGAAAGACCATGATTACTAGATGCTCAGAAGCCATACAGTCAGCTAACAACAGGATGCCAGACTAGAAAGAACATTGGACTATCAGAAGTCATGGTTCAAGTCCTGGATGGGCCACGAACTAATCACCACATGGCTTTAGACACATCCATTGTCCCACCGAATCCACACTGACCTGGCACTTCTTTCATGCTTGGTTCTTGGTCATTCTTCATTTGTGTAGAGTTTTCTGGTATTTCAGGCAGTGAATATTCTGCAACAGAGAGGAGATGACACAATAGTCTCAGTAAAGTCATAGCAAT
This sequence comes from Neomonachus schauinslandi, assembly GCF_002201575.2. Taxonomy (NCBI): domain Eukaryota; kingdom Metazoa; phylum Chordata; class Mammalia; order Carnivora; family Phocidae; genus Neomonachus; species Neomonachus schauinslandi. Next base: position 2,491,053 of record NC_058418.1, read on the forward strand.
TACCCAGACGAGGGATGAGAGCATCCCCTGCCCAAATTACTGAGGGGAACCAAGACAAACCTCAGGATCTCACAGTTTGTTCCATGACTAGCTGGTAATGGAGACAATGGAGTCAGATCCTCCAGTGCCACCAGCACAGTGAAGCAGCAGAGACTGGTCACAAAGAGCGCTCAGAGTTTGAACTTGTAAATTCCAGTCCCATTTTGCTGTGTGGCCTTGGGTTATTCACATGATGAGGCAGTATATTATGGTTATCAAGAGTTTATCTTCAAGAGTCATCCTCAGCACCTGTCTTGAACTTCAACTAGTTAGTTAACTACTCACTAGAGGCCTGTGAATTATCCAAATAGAGGTGTCCAACTCATGAGTTCTAACACTGACCACTCTTTCTCCAGTCAACATATTTTCCACACAGGACTTTTCTGAAGGTCAGAAGGGATGGCTTCTCTTAAAGTCCTTTGCAGCTGTAGATGTCGAGTTACATCTAGGGATGGCATACCTATAGTCTTTAGGGCCAATCTGACTGCTTGCCCTTGGGACTCTAAGTTCTCTTTCTTTCTTCCTTTCTTTTAAAAAAAAATTTTTTTTTTAGATTTTATTTATTTGCGAGAGAGAGAATGAGAGACAGAGAGCATGAGAGGGAGGAGGGTCAGAGGGAGAAGCAGACTCCCTGCTGAGCAGGGAGCCCGATGCGGGACTCGATCCCGGGACTCTGGGATCATGACCTGAGCCGAAGGCAGTTGCTTAACCAACTGAGCCACCCAGGCACCCCTTCCTTTCTTTTTTTAAAAGATTTTATTTATTTATTTGAGAGAGAGAGCGAGTGCGCACACACGAGCAGGGGGAAGGGTAGAGGAAGAAGCAGAATCCCCACCAAGCAGGGGGCCCAATGTGGGACTCGATCCCAGGACCCTGGGATCATGACCCATGCTGAAGGCAGATGCTTAACCGACTGAGCCACCCTGGACTCTAAGTTTTCTGTCCACAATTGAAGAGAAGAATTCCTCCTGATAAAGGAGGGCTATTTTTTCTACTACCTTTCTCCTAAATACCCTACGCTAATCACACAGTTTGATCCAAATACGTTGCTATAATATGGACACCAATGGTCTGACAAGATCAGTCCTTAGAAGAGTTCCTTGAACTTTAGTCCTTTAGCTTGGGGCAAGAAATATGGGAGACACCCACTGTACAACCACCATAGTGTTCTCAATAAATGAATGAAGATTTGTTAACAACTTCGTATACATTAGGTTATTGAGTCTGCAACAGCATCAAAGTTACTGTTCCAAGATGTAGAACCCAAGGGGATTTGCCCAAAGTCACACATAGAACAAGTGGAAGGTCCAGAGCTCAAGCTTAGCACTTAAGACTCCAAATCCTGTCTACAAACTTCAACCAAATTCTGTCTGGGTAGAGCGTCTGTCTACTCATTTCTTTTCTTTTTTCACAGGCTGGAGACTGCTCTAATTTCTAGCCAGACAGGATGACTAATGAGTGACTTCTCACAGTTCAGACTCATGCCATGGAGGTGGACCCAGTTAGTGACCAAGGATCCCTCTCCATTTCCATGGAAGCTTGAGGTAATCTCCTTTCTCTTCCACCCCCAGATTTGCCCCAAGTCTTACTCACTTTTCATCTCTTTCCTTGCCTTCTCAGAGAGTGTGGACAGGTTCATCTTTTCAAAGATGTGAATGGATATTTTCCAGGCAAGAGATTCTTTATAATGCTCATGCAAGAGGGAGGCTAGATGTTCCACATTGGCATTGTTCACTTCAACCCATGGAAAAGAGCACATTGCCAACTCTGAAGCTTTTTCCCTGAGCAATTCCTTAAATGTCTGAAACTCTTCCTTGCTTAGCTGCTTGAAACACCATTGCAGTCCATAGTTGGAAAAGGAGGGTAATTTGGCTTCTGTCATCTTAGTGCAAGGCTAAGAGCTCAGATTTTGATGGAAAAGTGGGTTCTTTAATATGGAGAAATGGTACCTGTGAAAGAGTAATAAGATTCAAAAGAGAATCTTGCATCAAATTCTCAAGTTCATACAACCAACCTCGTCAACTCACTAGAAACAACATTTTCTGTTCCTTTTGTGAAATACACAGAGAAGCCCAATTCATGGGTAACAATTCTTCATAGACTTAAAATTACTTGACATTATATCTATTTATCTTGTTATGAAAATATAAACTCTGGGATGTTTTGCTGCCCTATCCCTAGTTCCCGAAACAGCACCTGGCATAGAGTCAGAATAAAAACACTTAAAGAATACAAAAACACTAACTGGGAGGTAGATGTGCACTGCTACATTTATTGCAACATTATTTACAATAGCTAAATTATGGAAACAACCCAACTGTCCACCTATTGAGAATCATTAAAAAAGATGTGGTATATACACAGTGGAATATTATTCAGCCATAAAAAAGAATAAAATCTTGCAATTTACAATAACATGGATAGGCCTGAAGGGTATTATGCTAAGTGAAATAAGTCAGACTGAGAAAAACAAGTACCATATGATTTCAGTTATAGGTGGAATTTAACAAACAAAACAAATGAGCCAATGAAAAGGAAAGAGAGAGAGAGAGACAAACCATGCAACAGACTCTCAACTGTAGGGAACTGATGGTCAGTAGAGGGGAGGTGGGTGGGGACATGGGGGAAACAGGTGATGGGGATGAAGGAGTGCACTTGTCCTGATGAGCACTGGGTGATATATGGAAGTATTGAACCACTATATTGTCCACCTGAAACTAATATAACAACAACAAAAACCCAAAACACTTGTCAGTGATGCTCTTGGCTAATATGTTATACTCATGGAAACTGGCAAATAAGTTACCACCATTTACGGAAAATTAGTCACTCTATTTATTTAAAGTAGGCTCTACACCCAACATGGGGCTTAAACACACGACCCTGAGATCAAGAGTTGCATGACAGCCAGGTGCCTGAATCACACAGTTTTTAGATCAGTTGATTCCTTTTGTGTCTGTTAACATAACATGAAGTTACATAAACATAGAGTTTTGGTGTAAAAATGGATAAATATTTGAAAGTCTTATCTGATAAGGGTCTTGTATCTAAAAAGTAGAAAACCCTTTATAATAAAAAAAATCTAATTAAAAGTGGGCAAATGATCTGAATAGACATTTCTCCAAAGATACAGAAATGGCAGATGAACACATGATAAGACGCTCAACATCATTAGCAATCAGAACTGATTCCATACCCCCGACCCCCTAAATCAGCTTGTTCTATAGGTGCACATCCATGAGCTGTGCCATGCATTTCTTCTCCAAGTTCTCTGGAAGGCTTGTCTGTGATGACAAACATTTTGTACTTATTAAGAATGCTCCAGGAAGAATTCTTAAACCTGGCAAATCTCCTCTTCCACCATTATATGGCCCCTATAAACAGTGACAACCAATGTTGGTTGGGCATTTTTAGGCTGCTCTGGTCTTCCCCAACCATTACTTTGTGGTGGAAAAGAAAGCAATCAAAGGGATATCCTATAATATATAATAAAACACTTTAAGGGGTCAAGTAGATGGCAACTTGTTTTCCCCCCCAGGAGCCCTATTAGGGTGGAAGTTAGCTGTGCTCGATGTTCCTACACTTGCTGTACTTCTGAGACTGATCTGTAGATACCCACTGAGGTCCTATCTAGCTCCTTCCTGGTACTGGAACCTTCCCACGAAAGTACAACCAGACTGCAGGGGACAGGTCTGGTCAAACTCGGAGTTTTGCTGCTGCTGCTGAGGCAGATGGGGGGACATCTGCTCTCTCTTCCCTTGACCCACACACTTGTTTCTGGTAGGTCCTCTCTGCCCCGCTGCCTGCCGTGCTAAGATTATTTCAGTTTCCTATGAGAAAGTCAGGATAAAGAAACTGACGATTATAACATACATGGAAGGGAACACAGAAGGAAGGGCTCTGTGCTGGTCAAAGAAGGGGACATAAAGATGCCATTGTGACAAAACGCTTCATTTCCCAAGTTTGAGTATTTCAAACGCTGCTTTCAGAGATGAAGTGGTCTACGTGGGCACAAGGATATGAACTAAAAAAACAAAAACAAAAAACAGCAACTGGTTATGGCTTTTAAATGTACTTGAAATCAATGGTATAATTAATATAAAAAAAATTCCAATGATGTCCCATGTTTGACATTAAGCTAGCAGCGTCCATAATGTTTGATCATGCACTGCGTCATTACGGTGTAGGAAAAAGATGCTCCTACGTTTTTGGTGGAAGTATAAACTCATGCCATCTCTTTGGGGGACAATTTGGCAAGATCTGTGCATTTTAAAATGCAAATATTATTAGACACAGGCTTGTGTGTAGCATCAAGACTGAAGACCATTGATCCATAATAGGTGGGTTAATTTAAGCAATTAAGCACTCTGCATCCTTAAAAATGCTCAATCAGCACAAAATGGTGCCCCAGTCTGTAGGACATTAACATAATCCAACCCCACCCCCAGCCCGCCTGCCACAGGATCTTTGGGGGATGAGCAGAAAGTGGGTTGAGTGGGGGAGGATGAACTAACTGGGCCAAGGCAAATGTTAGGAGTTAGTTGGACAGATAGGCAGTCAGGGCCAGGATCCCCCAAAAGAAAATATGGGGTCAGGACAGCTAAGATAAAACAACACTGACATCCTGTTTTGCAGCTTAGACAGACGACACTGACATTCTGCTTCGCAGCCTTTACAGAAATGATTCTGCAAAACATCCTAAAATAAGACAATTAACCATAAAACATTTGTCACTATCGTGGGCAAGGGGCAGTTAAGACATAAGCCCCTCAGATGTCAGCCAAAAAAGACCATCGGCATGTAGACATTAACCTAATAGGTAGACAGATACGTGACCAGAGCCCTGATTGGCATGACTCAGTACACTCTGATTGCTTAAGACAGCTCTGCAAAAGAGCTCATAAAAAGTCCTAAACTTAGAAACTCCAAGGGCAACCCTCTTCGGCCCCTTCCCTCTCCGGGAGCTTTATGATATTACTCAATAAACTTTGCTTTGCTGTCTACCACTCTTCCTCTGGTCTACCTCTTCATTCTTCGAAGTGGTGTGACCAAGAAGTTTGCGTACTAAAGGCAGAGAATTTCTGCAAACAGAAGAACACTTTTCACTTTATGCCTTCTCATATGGTTTGCCTTTTCAAAATAATACTACCATTAAAAATCATTTTAGAAGCAACTAGAAATGTATTTTACTAACACAATTCTTACCATTACTCATCTATGAGAGACCCCCCCCCCCAAAAAAAAGCACCAGGAAGAGGGAGCCAGGTAAACATTACTAACGATGGGGAGAAGTTTATGTGCTGATTACTCAGAGCCCTTTCAAGAACATCAACTTTTCTGCACATTCCTATATATTTATGAAGAACACTGACCATATTGGTGGAAAAAGGGAAAATACTTATTTCTAACAAGTTAAAAAGTTTACATCCTAACCACAGAGCAATTAAAATTTTAAACTAAAATTTCCTAATTTTTTTCCTAGCATAAAACAACTTGGATACATGGAGATTGAAAACAAAATACCCCCCCCACCCCCAATCTCCCAACTCTTTGGTTAAGTGACTAAATGAATATGGGAAGCTCATTTAAAAGAGAATGAATTTCAGATTGCCACACCTGAACACTGATATAGACATGATTTGAATTAAATGTTTGCTTTACCGTGCAAAGCCATCACTGAAGGGATCAGAGGAGCAAGAAGAGAACCATGGCTGTAAGAAGCCACAAAAATCTCAGTGATCTTGGGAAGGTTATTTTTTTGGATGAGATGAGTGACAAAGTTTATATGCTCAGAGTGAAGAGTAAGTAAAGGTACAAGCAGCAAATAAAAAAACTAAATGAGTACTTAACTCTTTTCTAAACCCCTTCTTAGACAACTTACAGCAACTCATTTGAACTTCCCGTAAGTAATGTCAATATACAAAGAGCATTATTGTCTTCACTTTCCAGAGTTGAAAGCCGAGGTTCTGTGAAGTTGAACAGCTCGCTCTGCTTTAGGAAAAAGCATTTTAACGCATACCTAATTAGAATGCTCCACCTCTTCCAAAGCATCCCAGAGAGGGAGCTGATAATGAAACCCAACAGAGTAGAGGGGAGGAGAGCCCAGGTAGGACTAGCAGTCCTAGGCAGATGGACGCCTTCCCCTGTAAAACTGAAGAGGGACTGGGGAGAAGGTAAGGACATTATTCCCATAGAGGCAGGATTGTAGGTTGGAAGAATGTAAACTAAGAGTGGTGGTTAATGTTATTTTCTGGAAATAAAAGACTAACCAAAGCTCTCCCTTTGTCTCTGTCCTTTATAACCTCTACCTGCAACAGCTCTTTGCATGGGGACCCTGAATGATCCCATAGAAGCAGTCAAGACTACAGGGCTGGAGATCAGTCACACGCCGTTCTGAACATGGATTCACCCCTTGCTACCCCATGCAAAGCCATTTAATTCATCTGTGGCTCAGTTTCCTCACTCGACAAAGAACACCCTCAGGACTGAAGAGCACTTCAATAACCGTCAGCCGGAACTAACATATAATTAGCACACTTAACACAGTGACACCCCCGATCTCCCACAAGTCCAGACGTCAGCTCATCTTGGACTCCCAGCCACAGCATCCGCGACTCTGTCCTTTATTTTATTTTTATTTTTTTTGTTTTCTTCCTTATGTAGTGTTCAATGATTCATTGGTTGCGTATAGAACCCAGTGCTCATCACATCACACGCCCTCCTTAATGCCCATCACCTGGCTGCCCCATCCCTCCACCCACCTCCCTTTCTGCAACCCTCAGTTTGTTTCTGGGAGTCAAGAGTCTTTATTTTAGGCCCAGAGGCTGGGAAGGATTGAGGACCGTACCCCAAGCAAATGTGAAAAACACATGGGGCATGTGGGGGCACAGAGCAGAACTCAAAGAATAGGTCTGAATCAGTAAATGGAGAAAGAAAGGAGAAGGAGAAGGCACTAAGAACAAGACAGGATAAAATACTCACTGACTCGCCTCCTCGCCTACCAAACCAGAGCCTGCTCCCCAGCCCACGGGCAACCACACAGTGATGGGCTTTGGGGAATCCTGGGCCAGTGACGTTGTTGCTCCCCATTGGCTGCCCTGGGTTCGGAATGGCCAGACCCAGGATGGATGTGGAGGAGCTGCTTTCTGCACCTGTATGCACTGCCCCTCCCACCTGTCCTAACGCTCGTGGTGAAGACGCTGCCTCCACCTCAGCACACCTGTGCCCAGCCTCCACTGGGCTGTCCCACAGCAATAATTGTGCGTGGGTCCTTATTTTACACAACCTGTATTTACTGACCACTGTCTAATGCTGCTGCTGTTGTAGGTTCAATCTGCTTTCTCCATAAAACTCTTATCTGGATTCCCTGTGAACTCAAATAAGCATTTGTTTGTTGTCAGAAGAACGTTCTCCAAAATTCTCCCCTTCTCAAGTGTCCATCCTGGGTAATAGAAATACCAGCCACTTGGTGCCGTGAGTCTCCACATTAGTGGTGATCTCCCAGAGTTTTTCTATCCTGTCCCTCGTGGCTTTATTGGGATATAACTGACAACACTGTAAGTTTAAGCTATGCAACGTATTGATTTGATACGCTGATTCACTGCAAAATGATTACCAGCTGTGGACAGATAGCCCCTACTACAGTAGTTCCCAAACTTTACCCCAGATTAGAATCACCTGGGGGAACTTTTAAAAACCCTTGATGCCTGAGCCACACCCTATTCCAATTGAGTCTGGAGGTCTGAAGTGCCCCCCGCCAGGTAAGACGCTGCGCCACAAAACCTGGGGACACTGTCATACTTTCAAGCCTGGCTCTTCCCAAGGCACATTCCCCTATTGCTTTAGCAAAGGGGTGTCTCCTGGGCCTTATGGGGAACATGTCAGTGGGTGGATTCTCTGGCTTTCTGTTGCCCAGCTCTGAGCCTGTTGACCCCAGGCAAGGTGGGTCAGCCTCACCTCATTCACTGTGGTGGTGCCTCACCATCAGCTCCAGCTGTTAAATTCTGGGCTCTGGAGAACAAATTAAAGCCAACTCTAAATGGAGAGTTTGACTTTGACGGACCTTTATTTTTCTCTACCCCTTAAGGATGGTGTGAGGGTGGGAGTGGGGTTGAGGATCCCAACTGCTCTGACTTTTGTAACAAAAACCCTTTTGGAGATCACTGCTTTGTAATATAGCTTGAAATCGGGCAATGTGATGCCCCCAGCTTGTTTTTCTTTTTCAACATTTCCTTGGCAACTCAGGGTCTTTTCTGAATCCATACAAATTTTAGGATTGTTCCAGCACTTTGAAAAATGTCATTGGAATTTTGATCAGGATGGCATTGAAGGTATAGATTGCTCTGGGTAGCATAGACATTTTAACAATATTCATTCTTCCAATCCATGAGCACGGAATGTTTTTCCATCTTTTTGTGTCATCTTCAATTTCTTTCATGAATGTTCTGTAGTTCCTAGAGTATACATCCTTTACCTCTTTGGTTAGGTTTATTCCGAGGTATCTTGTGGTTTTTTGGTGCTATTGTAAATGGAATCGTTTCTCTAATTTCTCTTTCTATAGTGGCATTGTTAGTGTATAAGAAAGCAACTGATTTCTGTGCTTTCATTTTGTATCCTGCCAAATTACTGAATTGCTGTATGAGTTCTAGTAATTTGGGGGTGGAGTCTTTAGGGTTTTCCACATAAAGTATCATGTCATCTGGGAAAAGAGAGAGTTTGACTTCTTCTTTGCCAATTTGAATACCATTTATTTCTTTTTGTTGTCTGATTTGTTGCTAGGATTTCTAGTACTATGTTGAACAATAGTGGCTAGAGTGGGCATCCTTGACGTGTTCCTGATCTTAAGGGAAAGGCTCTCAGCTTTTCCCCATTGAGGATGATATTTGCTGTGGGTTTTTCATAGATGGATTTTATGAACTTGAGGAATGTTCCCTCTATCCCTATACTCTGAAGAGTTTTAATCAGGAAGGGATGCTGTATTTTGTCAAATGCTTTTTCTGCATCATTTGAGAGGACCATATATCTCCTCTCTCTCCTCTTATTAATGTGTTCTATCACATTGATTGATTTGCAAATGTTGAACCACTGTTGCATCCCAGGGATAAATCCCACTTGGTTGTGCTGGATAATCCTTTTAATGTATTGTTGGATCTTATTAGCTAGGATTTTGTTGAGGATTTTAGAATCCATATTCATCAGGGATATTGGTACTGGCACAAAAACAGACATATAGACCAATGGAACAGAATAGAGAGCCCAGATATGGACCCTCAACTCTATGGTCAAATAATCTTCGACAAAGCAGGAAAAAATATGCAATGGAAAAAAGACAGTCTCTTCAATAAATGGTGCTGGGAAAATTGGACAGCCACATGCAGAAGAATGAAACTCAACCATTCTCTAACACCATCCACAAAGATAAACTCAAAATGGATGAAAGACCTCAATGTGAGACAGGAATCCATCAAAATCCTAGAGGAGAACATAGGCAATAACCTCTTTGACATTGGCGACAGCAACTTCTTTCAAGATACAGCTCCAAAAGCTAGTGAAACAAAAGCAAAAATGAACTTTTGGGACTTCATCAAGATAAAAAGCTTCTGCACAGCAAAGGAAACAGTCAACAAAACAAGGAGGCAACCGACAGAATGGGAGAAGATATTTGCAAATGACACTACAGATAAAGGGCTGATATCCAAGATCTATAAAGAACTTCTCAAAGTCAACACCCAAAAAACAAATAATCCGGTCAAAAAATGGGCAGGAGACATGAACAGACACTTCTCTGAAGAAGACATACAAATGGCTAACCAGACACATGAAAAAATGTTCATCATTAGCCATCAGGGAAATTCAAATCAAAACCACATTGAGATACCACCTTACACCAGTTAAAATGGCAAAAATTCACAGGGCAAGAAACAACAAATGTTGGAGAGGTTGTGGAGAAAGGGGAACCCTCTTACACTGTTGGTGGGAATGCAAGTTGATACAGCCACTTTGGAAAACAGTGTGGAGGTGCCTCAAAAAGTTAAATATAGAGCTACCTTATGACCCAGCAATTGCACTCCTGGGTATTTACCCCCAAGACACAGATGTAGTGAAAAGAAGGGCCATATGCACCCCAATGTTCATAGCAGCAATGTCAGCAATAGCCAAATGGTGGAAGGAGCCGAGATGCCCTTCAACAGATGAATGGATAAAGATGTGGTCCATATGTACAATGGAATTTTACTCAGCCATCAGAAAGGATGAATACCCAACTTTTACGGCAACATGGATGGGACTGGAGGAGATTATGTTAAGTGAAATAAGTCATGCAGAGAAAGTCAATTATCATATGGTTTCATTTATTTGTGGAACATAAGGAATAACATGGAGGATATTAGGAGAAGGAAGGGGAAAATGAAGGGGGGAAATCAGAGGGAGAGATGAACCATGAGAGAGTATGGACTCTGAGATACAAACTGAGGGTTTTAGAGGGGAGGGGGTAGGGGGGATTGGTTAGCCTGGTGATGGGTATTAAGGAGGGCACGTACTGCAGGGAGCACTGGGTGTTACACGAAAACAATGGATTGTGGATCACCACATCAAAAACTAATGATGTATTGTATGGTGACTAACATAACATAATAAAATTAAAAAAAAAAAAAACAACCCTTTTGGAGAGCAGAGAAAGCAACGCAGGTAATATGCTCATTATTTCCTGTAGAAAAAGATGATTTTTCAAAAGAAAAAAAATGTATGGCTGCTTCTAGATCTTTGAGTTCCAAATGCTGTCCTAATACTTCAATCATGAACGGCATAGTTTAGACTTGAAAGAGTTCCATCTGCCCTGTGACATACAGTCCCTTCCCATTTGGTTAGAGGGGAGGTCACCTGCGCGTTCCTACACTTCTTGACGTCCTGCGGACCACTCTCTAGAGCAAGGCTCTAGTTCAGCCTGCTGCGTGTCCAAGAAACATCTCCCTTAACTTGTTCTATTGTATTAATGGACTAAACCCATTAAAAAGTTAGGAGTCACACTTCATTTTTTAAGAGAGTTCCTTAAACACAAGGTGAGGGACACCTGAGTGGCTCAGTTGGTTGAGTGACCAACTCTTGGTTTCGGCTCAGGTCGTGATCCTGGAGTGGTGAGATTGAGCGCCACGTCAGGCTCTGTGCTCAGCATGGATTCTGCTTCAGATTCTTTCCCTACCGCTCCCACTCTCTCTCTTTCTCAAATAAACAAAATCTTTAAAAAAAATTATGTGATTTCCCTTTTCCATCCCCTGCTGTATTATCTTCCTTGGAAATGTCCCCTGGACACTTTTTCAGACAAGGAACAAATTTCTTCTTTTTTTTTTAAGATTTTATTTTTAGTAATCTCTACACCCAACATGGGGCTCAAACCCACAACCCCGAGATCAAGAGTCTCATGTTCCACTAAGAGAGCCAGCCCAACACCCCCGAGATTTCTTCCTTCTCAACAGTTTGATATACTAGTCTACTGGTAAATAAATCACACTTGAAAAGTTTTTGAAGTGCATTCATGTATACATTTTTAATTAAATTCTTCCAATAACCTCAAAGGCCAGTCAGATATTTTTCAGAGACAATGTTAGCATGACAGATTCAGAGACATCTGGAAGCCAGGGGTGGAGGTGGGCTGGTGCCCCCAACTCAGTGACTAATCTGTGTCTAACACATGGCCCTCAGCATCTCCGAGGGAGGTGCTTAGAGGTCACGCCCCACACCATTTTCCGGAACCAACTGGGCCATTCCAGACTCAGAATGGCCCACAGAATAGGCCAACAATTCCCAAGGAAGAAAGTATCCAGGGCACCACCGGATCATTCTATCCATCTTGCCTCATCCCAGCAATCAGCGCTCCAGTCCTGTACGATCCTCAGGATTTTGTTCTTCACAACTGGGCCCTCCAGCCTCGTCATCATATTTGGGGCATAATTCTGTTTCGTCTCCCTGTGAAAGGTAAGAATCAGGCTTTGTACCCTCACATTTGGTTTTCTTCTGCGGTCCTAGAGAAGTACGCACAACCTCAAGGACAGAAATTCACCACGCCGGAGACCACTCTGGTCCCACGCGGCAGACCGAGAACAATGGTGCTGCGCTTGGGAGTCAGGGATGGAGTCCAAGGGCCTCGGTTCGACCACTTACTGAGTGCGGTCAGCAGCCTCCGCCAGCTCAGTGATCCTGCCCCCTGTTACTCACACTCTGGTGGAGTCTCCTCCCTCACTGGGCTATGGTTCGTCTGTGTGACCAAAAGAGTAAGGCCGAAGTGGTGGACGCCACTTTCAACAGGAAGTAATCAAAGACTGCGGTCTTTTTTTGGGTGCTCTCTCTCTCACTTGTTGTGGAGGAAGCCAGCTGCACTGTCATGAGCAGCCCTACAGGGAGCATTGAGGACTCTGGCCCACAGCCATATGGGTCAGTGTGGAAATATCTAGTCTCCATCCAACTCCAGTCAGGCTTACCTGAGGCCTCAGGGAAGACCATGAGCTAGACCCACCCAGTCAAACTGCTTCCGTATTTCTGACCCTCAGAAATTTTATAAGGAAATTCATGTGTGTTGCCTTAAGTGACTAAACTTTGAGGTAAATTTGTTACAGGGCAACAGACAAGGAATACTCCAGGTGTCGTTACAACCTCCACCCAGAATCCACCGCTCGCTGAGAGCGTCGTGGTTTCATGCTTCAGAGACACACTTCCTTTCCATCCTCACAAGACCTCCATGGAGAAGCCGCCATCCCACTTCACAGAGGGGGAAACAGAAAGGTAAAGGAACTTGTTCACAGTCATATGGCTGTCAAGTGCTGATCGATCAGTTAAGACCAGCGTGGAAGGTGAAGGATAGAAAGAATTTAAAATCAGACGGGAGAATCCAGGTCAGTTTTCCCATCAGGCACAAGCAGGAGCTGGGGTCTGATCAGCCACATAAAGGCGAGTATAAATCCCCAGGAGACGAGGGAGGGACATTAGCAACATCTGCGCTAGCTTTTTGGGTCCAGAGTCTCCCTCTTTACGAGGAGCTTTGCTTGGGCGCTGTTTCTGCACAGGGAACCCAGCAGAGACTTACAGAACAACCTTCTCTTTCCACTTGCGCTGCTGGAAGGCCTCCCACAGGAGGACTATGCCCCTGCGCCCAATGTCGTTCTTGCTCACGTCCAGGTATCTCAGGCTCTGGTTGTGGAGGAGCATGGAAGCCATAGTCTGGCAGCAGACGGAGGTGAATAGGCACTTTTCCAGCCTGTGGGATGGAAGCAGACAGTAGACAAGTTGCCACGCCCCACATCTGAGAGCTCAGCCCATCCTAACCCTGTAAGTCCTAACTCCGGGAAGCTAGGAGCCACATAACCTCTTTCCGAAATTGCCACCGTGCATCAGCTTTGCTCAACCAAAAAAATATTTACTTAGCACCCCCTGTGTACCAGGCACTGTCCTGGCCATTGTTGATATAACGGTGAGGAAAACAGCATCCCTGGCTTCCTGGAACTCATAACTGATTGGGGCTGGGGGAGGACACACGTCACCAGATATATTTGAAGAGCACCGTTGGTTTTGCTATTCTAGCGTGCAAGGGGTTCTGGTTCCTCTATGAATAGGTCCCTCTGCTTGCCCAGGCTGTGTGAAAAAAGCAGGGGAGATGGTCCCGAAAGGAGCTGCGTCACATAAGTACCACATATCGTAAATTCAGAGCAAGCATAAAAGAGGAAGTGGTGTGTAGGTGAGCGAAAGGTACAGAGAGGGGGTGGTTTTGGGTCCCATTTTTGAGCAGAGTACAACTTCCCTGGGAGCAAGGCTATTATAAGCAATGCAGAACAGACAGGACAGAGGGGCGCTGGGGGTCCCTGTGTCTCCTACATGTGCATCCTTTGCTTTCTTTCCGGTGGCTTGCCTCCCCTGCCCTGTGAACCTCCGCTAGCTGATAAATGACAAGCTGGAAACTGCTGCCCAAGCCAAAACTACAAGGGCATGCATTCAGCTTTGCATTAGTTTATAAAGGTCCCGACCCTGTTTCTGTCAGGGAGGCACTTGCTAAACAGTGCACCAGCTAAAACATCCCTTAACCTTGATCAGAGTCAAGTAAATCATTTCCTTTCAACAGTAGGAGGAGGAGGGGCACCTAGGGGGGCTCAGCTGGTTCAGTTTTTGCCTTCGGCTCAGGTCATGATCCCAGGGTCCTGGGATCGAGTCCCGCATTGGGCTCCCTGCTCAGCGGGGAGCCTGCTTCTCCCTCTGCCTCTGCTTCTCTCTCTCTCATGAATAAATAAGTAAAACCTTTTTAAAAAAACAATAGAAGGAGGAGAGTCATTCTAAAATAATTCTAACTATAAGTAAGACCCACAGGTATGTGAGGATTTTTTTTTTTTAAATGAAGAGAATAAGCAATAGAAACCTGGGTTCTTCTTGGGAAAAATAAAGATATAGATGGCTTTTCTACAAGACTAGAATTCTACAGAATGAAATCTAGGGGATTTTTAGATCAAGAAGTTTGGGATGGGGGCGGTCCATGAATTTTATACTCAGCCAAGTTACTGCTCATCAGTGGAAGTAGATTATAAAAAGTGGTCTCACACAAGAAAGGCTTAGAGAACACTATGTAAATGCTCACCTGGAAATTTATTTCATTCTTGAAAATATATTTCACTCAGTCTAAGAGATAAATCAATGCTTAAAACCTAAGATTAAATTTCTGGAGAAAAAGGATCGTGAGCTGGGGCGCCTGGCTGGCTTAGCCAGGAGAGCATGTGAGTCTTGATCTCAGGGTTGTGAGTTTGAGCCCCACGTCGAGTGTACAGATTACTTAAAATAAAAATTTTTTTTTTAATATTTTTTTTTTTAGAGAGAGCGCACGCATGAGGAGGGGCAGAAGGAGAGGGAGCGAGGACCTCAAGCAGGTACCACACCGAATGCAGAGCCTGACGCGAGGCTCTGTCTCACGACCCTGAGATCATGACGTAAGCCAAAATCAAGAGTCAGGTGCTTAACTGACTGAGCCACCCAGGTGCCCCAAAATAAAAATTAAAAAAAAAATGAGTTATAGTGAACACTGAATTTCCTTAGACTAGCTAATTATCAACAAAAATGAAATCCATTATCAGTACTAATCCTAAGAAATTACAGATGTAACATAAAACAACGATTTTAATGATCTAGTCTTCAAATCCAGATTATACTAATAGAGAACAGAAAATGCGGGCAGAAAAGAGGCAAAACAGTTTCATCCATGGATCACTAGAGAAGAGATGTTTCCAAATCTTTCCCAAACACTTAATGTAACCATGATACGAATTAAAAATAGGATCGCTCTTGTCAAATCGCTGGCTAGTATGCATGTTCGCATAGAGACCATTTAGGAGAAGAAGACAAAAAATTATATGTAAAAAAGAATCCCTAAGTACAAACGTCGATTTCAGAAGACCAGCTATGTCAGGCATCGGTCCACAGCCAACAAAGAAACTTTTACCGAATGGAAGACTATTTCCTAGAACCATGGTCCTGCAAGCGCACCATGCATGGGAGCCACCTGGGCGTGAAGGTTGAGGGGTCTGCGGGCTCACCCCCAGAGTGCCACATGACCCAGCAGCCCCACCTCTGCGTCCCCATCCAAGGAAGTGGAACCAGGATCTCCAAGAGCACCCTCATTCCCTGCGGCATTACCCACAGTAGCTACCACACAGAAACAGCCCCCATGCCCACCAACAGGTGAATGGATACAGAAAATGTGGTATTTACACACGATGGAATATTATCCAGCCATAAGAAAGAAGGAAATCCTGCCATTTGTGACATCACGGATGCACCTGCAGGGCTTTATGCTGAATGAAATAAGCCAGACAGAGAAAGGGAAACCCTGCAATGATTTGCATTTCTAACAACTCCCCAGAGGAAGAAGTTCCCGGTCTGAGGATCCCCTTTCTGAACCCTGCACTGAGGCTGCCCAGTCCTCCAACTAAATGGAGGAAAAACCCCGGAAGTGCAAAAACCCTTTCCCGTATTCTGCTCAGAGAATTTTACAGACCGTTGTTGCAAAAGAGGAGACGGGGTGACTTACTCCAGAATCTGGAGGCCAGACTTGGGTTTCGTGAGGGCCTCAAAGAGCAGGATAACTCCATCATCCTTCAGGTTGTTAAAACCAAGGTCCAGGCTTCTCAAATTTTTGTTTTTATCCAGAGCGGAGGCCAAGTCTTGACAGCAGTCAGAGGTCAGGGCACAGTTTCTCAGCCTGCGAAGAAACGTGTCAAGAAAACCAACCAAAACACCTTTAGATTTTACTCCTTTCCTGCCTTTTTTTTTTTTTTTGCATAACAGCGTTATCAAGATATTCCTAACATAACCAATATCATTCACCCATTTAGATTGTACAAATCAACATCTTTTAGTGTATTTACAGAGGACATTTTCGTCACCCCAAAAAGGAAAACCCTGTACCCTTTTAATTCCCAATTTCTTCCCCCAGCCCACCCCCAACTCGAGCAACCTCTATCTGGTTCTGGATATTAATCCAAAGGAATTGGAATCAGGATCTTGAAAAGATCTTGAAAAAAATATGTCATTTACCATAATATTTTCAAGATTCACCCATATTGTAGCATGTATCAATACATTGTTCCTTTCTATAGTTCAATAATATTCCATCATTTGGATACACCACACATTCTCCATTCATGCATCAGCTTATCAACGCTTGGGTTGTTTCCACTTTTTGGCTATTACAAATAACGCCACTATGAACATATGTGACATTTCGGCGTGAATGTATGTTTTTCTGTTGCATGTGTACCTAGCAGTGGAATTGCTGACTCCTATGTTAGGTCTACATTTAACCTTTTGAGGAGCAGCTAGACTGTTTTCCAAAGCACCTGCACCACTTCCTGCTTGACTTTGGGAAGCTAAAATTTAATGGGTTCAGGGGATATTTTGTGCCCCCTTTTTTCATTTCTGGTTTTATGAGCTAGCAAATTTCTTTATGGTTTAAGACCATCTAAGTTTATTTTCTGTTAATAATAGACAAAAGCACCCTACATTGGTGTTCTGAGTCCCATTTCAACATGTATGGGGGGTCCCCCCCCACTAAGAAACAGGAAAGCCCAGATGGTAATAGTGTCTGAGAAATCCACTCAATTCTGACACTATGTACAGATCATCAGATTGTGCAGGCTAAGGGCTCAGTCCTACGAGACTGCTTCCCTCACCTCCCTCCCCTAAGACACCAGCCGCAAGGCCAGGCTGGGCTTCTATAAAGTGGAGGTTCCAACTCCAACCCAGGATGCCAATCACCAGTCAGGTTCCCATGACCCCCTCCTTGGATTCGGTTCATCTGCTGAAGCAGCTCGCAGAACTCAGGAAACCCATTTACTCATTCGATTACCATTTTGCTATAAAAGGATAGAACTCAGGAACAGCAGATGGGAGAGATGCAATGGGGGAGGCATGGGGAGAGGACACACAGAGCTTCCATGTCCTCTCCAGGTGAGCTGCTCTCCCTGCATCTCCATGTGTTCACCCACCTGGAAGCTCTCAAATCCCATTCTTTGGGGCTTATATGGTAGCTTCGTTACACAGGCATGATTAATTAAATCGTTGGCTTTGGGTGGCTGGTTCCACCTCCAGCCCCTCTCCCCTCCCCAGAGGTCAGGGGGAAGGACTTAAAGTTCTTTTTTTTTTTTAAGATTTATTTATTGGGTGCCTGGGTGGCTCAGTTGGTGAAGCGACTGCCTTCGGCTCAGGTCATGATCCCGGAGTCCCGGGATCGAGTCCCGCATCGGGCTCCCTGCTCGGCAGGGGGTCTGCTTCTCCCTCTGCCCTCTTCCCTCTCGTGCTCTCTGTCTCTCATTCTCTCCCTCTCAAATAAATAAATAAAATCTTTAAAAAAAGAAAAGATTTATTTATTTACTTGACAGAGAGAGACACAGCAGGAGAGGGAACACAAGCAGGGGGAGTGGGAGAGGGAGAACTGGACTCCCCGCCGAGCAGGGAGCCCGACGCGGGGCTCGATCCCAGGACCCTGGGACCACGACCCGAGCCGAAGGCAGACGCTTAACGACTGAGCCACCCAGGCGCCCCAGGACTTAAAGTTCTAACCCTCTAATCACAAGGCTGGTTCTTGGGGCAACAACCCGCCACCCTTGGGTGCTTTCCAAAAGTCACTCGTTAACATAATAATAGACACCTTTATAGTTCTCACCACTTAGGTATTTCCAAGGGTTGGGGAACTCTGTGCCAGAAACAGGGATGAAGACCAAATACACATTTCTTAGCTTATAAATCACAGTATCACACATCCTGACGCTCAAGGGAAATCATTTAAAGAATTTATGATTGAGATCACACGCACACGCACACGCACAGCAGTTTTCTTCAATCGCTCTATTCTACTCCAGGGATCCTCAAGAAGAGGATATTTTGGGACTCACACCAGCCTCTGTAGAGGACACGTACGATGCTGTAGGGCGCTGCAAAGCCTTTTGGCTCCTTCGTCCTTCAAGGCATTTTCTGCCAAGCTCAGATGGGTCAGCATCTCATTAATCTTGAGGGAAGAGGTAAGACTTTTACAGGTAAGCTGTGTGAGGTCACAATTCTCCAATCTGGGGGACAGAAACACACAGATGGGAGGCACCTTAATCCATGTGCATGACCAGATTTTCTTTGTCCCGTACTGGGAGATGAACATTGCCATGTGGGCTTTCCTTTTCGGCGTGAAAGCCTCATCACACGTCTGTTACCACCTCTTAGAGCTTCCAAGTCCTAAAGAAGAGTAGCAGCCTTCCTGTGAGGCTAGGGGAGTGGAGGAGATGGGGGTCAGGAAAATAGTTATAGGGATTAGAAGGACGGGAAAGAGACCACCAACGGCTAAAGAATACGTAACGGATACTGGGGTGGCCCAGAAGAGACAGCCTTTCTTCTTTTTTTTTTTTTTTTTTTTTTATTTGACGCAGAGAGAGAGATAGTGAGAGAGAGAGAGAGAGAGATCACAAGCAGGGGGAGCGGCAGGCAGAGGGAGGGGGAGAAGCAGGCTCCCCGCAGAAGAAGGAGCCCGATGCGGGGCTCGATCCCAGGACTCTGGAATCATGACCTGAGCTGCAGGCAGTGGCGTAACCAACTGAGCCACTCAGGTGCCCCCGAGACAGCCTTTCACAAGCTTAAAAAAATAAATGCTTACTCAAAAAAAAACATATATATAAAATAAATATACATAAATATATATATATTTAAGCATATATATATATGCTTTAAAAAGATTCATTAAAGACAGGAACAGGCATTCGTAGTAGAGAAACCAAGATGAATAGTAAGGTCATGAAAACATTTTCATAGTAATGAAGGAAATATAGGTTAAAACAATGAGATATGATCTCCTGCTTGTCAGACTGGCAAAATCAGTAGGGAGAATACAGACGATAACAATGGCCAGACAGGGACTCGGAGTTATGGGAAGCGGCATCCACCTGCTGGCGGGACTGAAAACTGGTGCAAAGACTCTGGACACAAGCTGGTAAAATGGAAGGTGGATGCTCTCCATGACCCAGAGATCCCACTGCTGGAGTGCTCTTCACAGCGTGTGCGTGCGTGTAAACAGCCCAAACCTCAGGCCGGTAGGACAGATACCTACATTGTTGCATATTCACACAATTGTTATCATTGAGCAGTGACGAGGAATGGACTTCTGAAGCAACTAAGCACAAAAATGTCAGTTGATCAGAAAAAGAACATATAGTAGCTGAGGCCACTTACGTGAAATTCAGAGCAATGCGAAACTGCGTGGTGCTCCATTTAAGAATACACATGTGAGGGGTGCCTGGGTGGCTCAGTCGTTAAGCGTCTGCCTTTGGCTCAGGTCATGATCCCGGGGTCCTGGGATCGAGTCCTGCCTTGGGCTCCCTACTCAGAGGGGAGCCTGTTTCTCCTTCTCCCTCTGTGTTCTCCCTCTCTCTTTCTCACAAATAAATAAAATCTTAAAAAAAAAAAAAAAAAGAATCAGCCCAATCAGCCCAATTCAAGGCAGCTATCGTGAGGGGTAGGGCAGGGATCAATGTAACCCGTGAGGAAGGAAAACAGTACTGGTGAGGTTCTAGGTCATAAGCTGGATGACAGATACATCGGGCTCGTTGTAACTATGTTTTCCAGGGTATTAGGTATAAATGTGTACTTTTTCGTGGACATTCTCGCACGCCTGGACTCTTCATGGACCCATCTATGCAGTTGACTCCAGCACGAGACTTAAGTTGGCACACATTCCTCCATTACTGCTCTTCTCCCAGAATCACGCAATTCACCGAACAAATGAGCAACAGTCATGACAACAACAACAAGACTTACACCAGCTTCTCCAGTTGGGCCCCTGACAGGCAATACGCCCCAAATGTCTCCAGGCGGCTACTTCTTAGCATTAGTGTCTTCAAATGTTTGTCACTTCCAAGATCCCTGGCAAGATCAACCCAACACTTAGGGGTAACCGAGCAGTCTTCCAACCTATGGAGGCCACACAAAAATGCCAAGCCTGAGCTCCTGGGGCAAATGGTACCCATGTAGCCACGTAGATCCCGTCTACTGTCCCACATCCTTGTTCTTCACACAAGAGTGACTCCAGGGGCGATTTCCATCTTCTCCAGCTGGTAAGCTTGCACCAAATTCAGCATCTTAGTCACAGAGTATCAAATAATAGACATTTGGGGCCATAACCAGCTAGCACGGGCTTGCAGCTGGGCTCTATCCATGAACCAGAACTCAATTCAGCCCTTGAAATAAATGCAACTTCTTTTTACATTTATCTGCCCAACAATCTTCAAGACAAAGAACTGAGGTTTCAGTCACATGGGATCACAGCTGCCGTCTTGTCAAGCTAGGTTTCCATCGGAAGTCGACTGTTACCCAACTACTGTGCTGAACCACCTCCAGGTCTGGCCACCTGAGCCTCGGAGGCTCCACTCAGCTCTGACCAGTGTGAAGGACCAGAGCTGCCAGGTGGAAACAAGAGGTTGCCCAAGCTTTGTCAGCACAACGTAACACACGGAAAGGCTGGTGGGGATGCTAAGCACTTGGGTGCTGGGATGTGTTTAATTACTGACTCTGGCGAAAAAAGCCCTGATGTGCAGTGTTGGCCAATGTCTAGTGTGAATGCTCCCACGGTGGCTGATTTACCCATGTGGAGCTGTTAAATGCACAGCAGGAGCACCCCACCGCACAAACGCAACAACCTCAGGAACACACGCTGGGAGTTGGCAAACTATGGCCATGGGCCAAGTCTCCTGGCCACCTGGTTTTGTACAGCCTGTGAACTAAGAACTTACAAAAATTTTTAAATGGTTAAAAAAAAAATCAAAAGAATATTTTGTGACACATGAAAATTAAATGAAGTTCAAATCCCTGTACCCATAATAAATATCAGCAAATTATATAGTGGGATAGAGTTATTAATAAATTGTATAATTCTTAATAAATTATTAATAATTGGTGTTAATAAATGGTATTATTAGCAGATATTCAATAAATTAATAATAATACAGTTTTATTGAAAGACAGCCACACCTGTTCATTTACATATTGGCCGCATAAACTTTAGCCCTATAATGGCAGAGTTGAAAAGTCAAGACAAAGACCGTATGGCCAACAGAGCTGAAAATACTTATCTGGCAGAAAAAGTTTGCTGCACCTTGGCATTGATAATAGTATAGTAAAGAAATTAGGAGGTGATGGGTTTTGATAATCTATTAATTTTTTCTCATATGTTTTTTTTTTTTTTTTTAAGATTTTATTTATTTATTTGAGAGAGACAGAATGAGAGAGAACACATGAGAGGGGGGAGGGTCAGAGGGAGAAGCAGACTCCCTGCCGAGCAGGGAGCCCCATGTGGGACTCGATCCAGGGACTCCAGGATCATGACCTGAGCCGAAGGCAGTCGCTTAACCAACTGAGCCACCCAGGCGCCCCTCATATGGTTTATTTAATTGTAAGTCTGTATGATTTAACTTTTCAATAATGCTGTTCGA
Source organism: Neomonachus schauinslandi (assembly GCF_002201575.2). Classification (NCBI taxonomy): domain Eukaryota; kingdom Metazoa; phylum Chordata; class Mammalia; order Carnivora; family Phocidae; genus Neomonachus; species Neomonachus schauinslandi. Next base: position 2,513,081 of record NC_058418.1, read on the forward strand.
CAATCAGCTCACAAAACTGCCGTCTTAGCAATCTCCTCTTGTGAGCCAGTTTGAGATAGGTGAAGCTCACCAATTGGGCTCTAGTCTCCCTATCTCAGACACATCTAGGACATGGTCCAATTGTAGAGCATGAAAAGGTGAGAGAATGGTGGTTGCCAAGGCAGGGGTGTGGAAGAAATGGGAGAGAATGTTCTTCTGGTTGTAAGATGCATGAGTTCTGGAGATCTAATGTACAGCTTGGTAGCTGTGGTTGACAATACCGTCGTATATACCTGAAATTTGCCAAGAGAGTGGATCTTAAATGCCCCTCCCCACAAATGGTAACTGTGTGAGGTCGTAGGTGTGTTAATTAGCTTGATGGTGTTGATTATTTCTCAGTGTGTATGTATATCAAATTATCACATTGCCCACCTTAAAAAAAAAAAAAAGCCGAGTAAAACTAACAACGATGAGATCAAAAGAAAGATGACAGGAAGACCGCGCATGTAATCCCACCTCTGAAAGAACAGTCTGGGCGCCAGGGTCTCTCTAGATCCCAGGCTCATCTTACCTCAGACACTGCAGATAGCACTGTGGGCTTTTCAAGGCTGTGCACAGAAACTCCATGGCCTCACATCTCACTTCTGTGCCTTGTATTTCCAAGTATCTCAGATACCGGTTTTCAATCAAAACTTGGATTAAGTCTTCGTTCAACATGGAGGGATGTAGACGTCTAAAGCTGGAGAGGTAAGCAGTGCCTAGTTATAATAAGATCTCATCCGCTCATTAGTTCTTTTCTCAAAAACAGCTTTATTGAGGTATAAACAATATCAATAAATGCATCTATCATATTTTAATGGTTACAACTTGATGAGTTTGGACATATGCATACACCCGGGAAACCATTACCACAATCGAGGTGGCTAATTAGTCCTCCAGCTTTATGGAGATGTGATCAACACATAACAATAAGTTTAAGGTGTAGGACATGTTGATTTGATACATTAATATATTGCAAGATGATTACTGCCTTGGCATTGGGTAACACCTTCATCCCATCACAAAATTATCATTTCTTTTTCTTTTTTGTGATGAGAACACTGAAGATGGACTCCCAGCAACTTTGGAGTATACCATACAGTATTGTTGACTACTGTCACAATGCTGAATATCAGATTCCCAGAACTTATGACCAACATCTGCCCATTTGCTAATCACTTCTAGATTTAATTCGTCTATAAATATGTGAGGGCCTTTCTGTGAGGTCTGAACTGAGTTCTCAGCTCAGCGTGGCCTCCCTGTTTGGGTGACCTTATGTAGATCACTTACCTTCCAAACTTCAGTTTCGGGTCCACAAGAGAGAGTGCATGATGCCTTCTTCTTAAGATGGGTGTGGGAATTAATATACACGACACCTGTAATTGGCTCTGCAGAGTGCTTGATGTATAGCAGTTACTCAATACATGGGAGCTAATAATAGTCATCATAATAATAGGAGAGAAAATTGGTCAGACACTGGCTAGGGGCCACATGCTGTCTGGTGGGTTATTTCAAGGCATTTTGATGAGTTATTGGGTTTCTGGATCTTAAAAACCAGAGAACGAGAGCATGATATAGTGGCTAGGAGAACAGACTCTGGAGCCAAGATGTGCATGAGAGACTCTTGACTCCAGGAAACAAAGTGAGGTTGCTGGAGGGGAGGTGGGTGGGGGGAGGTGGTAACTGGGTGATGGGCATTAAGGAGGGCGCATGATGTGATGAGCACTGGGTGTTATACACAACTAATGAGTCACTGAACGTTACATCAAAAACTAATGTATCATATATTGGTTAATTGAATTTAAATCAAAATTTAAAAATCTGTATTTTAAGTATGTATTAACTGTATCACCTTGCGCCCCAGTTTGTTTATCTGTGAAATGGGGAAACCTACTCCATTTGTATGTCCTTTTTGGAAAAATGATCTCACTCATATGTGGAATCTAAAAATGCAAACAGGGGCGCCTGGGTGGCTCAGTTGGTTAAGCGACTGCCTTCAGCTCAGGTCATGATCCTGGAGTCCCTGGATCGAGTCCCGCATCGGGCTCCCTGCTCGGCAGGGAGCCTGCTTCTCCCTCTGACCCTCCCCCCTCTCATGTGCTCTCTCTCTCTCTCTCATTCTCTCTCTCAAATAAATAAATAAATAAAATCTTAAAAATAAAAAAAAATAATAAATAAAAAATAAAAAAGCAAACAAACCCAAAACTCAGAAAAAGAGATCAGTTTTTTGTTGGTGTCAGAGGCAGGAGGTGGAGGAATTGGGTGAGAGTGGTCAAAAGAGACAAGCTTCCATGTAAAAGATGCAAAAGTACTGGGAATGTGATGTACAGCCCGAGGACTGCAGTTAACATGGCTGGGTGGTATATTTGAAAGTTGCCAAGAGAGTAGATCCTTCTCATCATGAGGAATAAAAACATTTGGTTGCTCTAGGAGGTGATGAATATTAACTTACTGAAGTGATCGTTCTGCAATATATGCATGTCAAGTCATTATGCGGCATACCTACACAGGGCTGTTTGTCCATTCTATCTCAATAAGACTAGAAGGGGAAAAACAATACACATGGATGCTTTCTGCAAGTCTATATGAGTAGAGAAGGGGTAGAAAAACGGGATGGGAAACAGACTCTTTCCAAGGAATTCCTTCTAAGCAGGGTCTGTTTTATACGCACATTAGTTTTTGCAGTTTACACCCAGGATGTCTCAGAGCCGTAGAAAGAACCTTCACTGACTCAGTCTCCATAGAAGTGTTTGTCACAGTCAGGACTTCCAAATTCTCATGTGTCCTAAACACGGAGCAGAAGTCTTGCCACCAGAGAAAACACTGGTCACTGCTTTCTGGTCTATGTGCAAGAGAGAAAAGAGAACATGGCTCATCGTCAGAGGTTAAACTTGAGAAAACCTACTTGTAAACCCAGGGCTGATGTTTCCGACCCTGGTTGTGATCACAGACCCTTTATGACTCCAGCAAGGCTCTCTAAACAAAAAAAAAAAAAAAAATGCCCAGGAATACCATTGCAAGACTTCTCACTTTATTCCAGGAAAACTTGTGACCTTAAATAAGGATACCTAGATTTTCCTATGACGTAGGAAGAGAGTTGTTGTTCTAATCACTTAGGATTTATATGGGGCAGAAATTGAATTATATCTGTATCCTATATTCTTACTCTTTGTTTAGAAAATTATTAAAAAGAAAAAAAACTAGGAACAGAATAAGGGAAAAATTAATTTCTTTTGGCATGGTGAGTACAGGAAAGGAAAATCCACAGCCAGACCAATATGGGATATAACTGGACTCTGGAAGGACCTGCTAAATATTTCCCTTCATTTTTCACTGTGCAATCTTTTCAGAGAGGCTGGCCAAGAGATACTGTGAGGATTTTTGTTTCATGCTGTTTGTATTATAGTTGTAAATAACTGAAAAGCAAATGAAGGGGGGACTGGTTTAATAATCTCCAATACAGGGACGCCTGGGTGGCTCAGTCGTTAAGCGTCTGCCTTCGGCTCAGGTCGTGATCCCAGGGTCCTGGGATCGAGCCCCGCATCGGGCTCCCTGCTCAGCGGGGAGCCTGCTTCTCCCTCTCCCACTCCCCCTGCTTGTGTTCCCTCTCTCGCTGTGTCTCTCTCTGTCAAATAAATAAAAATCTTAAAAAAAAAAAAATAATAATCTCCAATACACCTAGAAGACTTGAGTACACCTCAATGGAGAAGGTGTACACAGACATTAAAATATTTCTAAGACATATTAGATGAAAAAAGAAAATTTCAGAATTCTTCTTACACTAGCATGCCATTTTTGTTTAAGATGAAATCCCATAAAATAAAACCATGTGTTTTTCACACCCATTTTAAATGCAAACACATAAAAATAATACTAACTCCATGTATGGAAGTGGGGGAAATGGATACAGGTGGTCAAAGGGTACAAACCTCCAGTTATAAGATGAATAGGTTCTGCATGAGAGACGATGGACTCTGAAAAACAAACTGAGGGTTCTAGAGGGGAGGGGGGTGGCAGGATGGGTTAGCCTGGTGGTGGGTATTGAGGAGGGCACGTTCTGCATGGAGCACTGGGTGTTATGCACAAACGATGCATCATGGAACACTTCATCTAAAACCAATGATGTAATGTATGGGGATTAACATAAGAATAAAAAAAATGAATAGGTTCTGGGGACGTACTGTCCAGCTGGATGACTATCAATGACAATACCATATTGTATATTGGAAAGTAATTTGAGAGTAAAAGTTCTCATCTCACACACACACACACACACACACACAAACTGTAGGTGAGGTGATGGATATATAGGTGACCTTATCATGGTAATCCATTTGCCGTGTGTACATATTCTCTACCCTGTATACCTTGAACATACACAAGGTTACATGTCAATTATAGCTCCAAAAAGCGGGGATAAATAGACCAGCTCCCTTCCAGAACTGTCCCAAAAGTTATCAACAGACTGACCAACACAAAGGAAATTTCTCACCTTTTAAGAGTTCTGCTAGTGTTAGGTTTTAAGATTATTCAGACTTATATCAAGACATTATGGTTAGACTTTTGAGGTCTTTGCTGGGAAGACCAATGTGCAAAACTGAGCTGTTTGGAGTTGCTCACGAGTTGGAAGTAGACATAAGAGAGGCTTTCCCATGCAGTCATTCCACCCACGAGATACTAAGGTTCCCTGGAGAGCAATTTGGAGCCATCTGTGATATAACGTTAGAGAGGCGATGTGTGCACCCTGTGATTGGGCAATTCCTTTTCTAACAATATGCCCTAGCACAGGGGTCGGCAAATTTCTTCTGTAAGTGGTCGGCTAGCAAATATATTCAGCTTTCATAAACCAAAAAATTGGGGGAAACCTCCCAACTCTGCCATAGCAGTGTGGTGGCACTTGGGACATATGTCATAGGCAAGCATGGCTGCAATCCGACCAAAGTTTATTTACAAAAACCAACAGTAAACTGGGTTTGGCTCCCAGGCCGTAATTTGCTTACCTCTGCCCTGGAGAAACTCACATGTGCCAGAGGAAGATAGGGCATTGTTTGACGTGCCAACACACGGAGGAGAACCTAGATGTCCCCTAACTTCAGAAGGTCCATTTTATTTATCTAGCCATATATTAGACTAATGTAGGATATTTAAAATGAACCTGACAACAACCCAGCAACACGTTTAAGATTTATGCTGGCTCTCATGGAAGAAAAATGTGTCTGGAAGAGATTGTGGCTCCTTTACACAGAGCAACTAAGGAATGAGGGGCGCACTCTAATTTTGCATCAAAAAGGGTTGGGCTCCCTCCCATGACTCCAATCCCAGGGGTCAGTCTAGTTTTCTGGCTCTTCACCATAGCCACCAGAGGTCTGATTTCAGTTTAAGTCTTAGCTTCAACCAGCTGTGTGACCTTGGACAAGTTATGACTCTATCTGACCTCCATTGCTTCATGGTGTCCAATGGTGACGTTAAAGGAATAATTCACATAAAGTAAAAATACCTGGCACCATGTCTGGTACAGGGCAAAGTATGAAAACTGTATGAGAAAATGAGTGGTCAGTCTGTCACTTCTTAAGAAAAATAAATCCGCTATATTTAAGTATAGATCTTCCAAGAGAGTATTTCAGTTGAGTGGTGGGAATAAGAATCACATTAGTAATTATAGCTTGTATTTATTGGTAGGAACTAAAGGCTGAGACAGGTTTGGTGTATCATGCCTATTATCTCATTTAATCTTCATAAAAACCTTGTGGGGTATGTACTATTTTTTTAAATCATTTTAAAAAAATCATTTCCTCATGAAGAAACAGACCCAAAAAAGTTAGGTAAACTTGTCCAAAGACACACAGTTTGTTGGTCTCTGGAGGAGATGGAGAACTCAAGCTCTTGCCCAGGAAGCCAGAACACCCACTTCACCTCACAGTGGGGAGTAGGGAAGAAACAGTGAATAGAAGTGGTGTTTTCAAGGTGTTTGGTAGGAAACCAAGGAGGGAGATGTGATAGTCCCCTGATGAGGACACGTAGTTTTCAGTTCTTTTTTCCCTAATGAAAGATGGAAGTGATGTTTTTACACTGAAAGGAAATCTCCCTTGGAGCTGCACTGCCCAATATGGTGGCCACTAGTGACACGTGACTATTCAAATTTAAATTAATTAAGGTTAAATGAAATTTAAAATGTAGTGCCTCTGTCACACTAGCCATATTCCAAGTGCTCAGTAGTCACGCATAGCTAGTGGATTTCCACCGTCAGAGAAAGACTCATTGAACAGCACTTCCCTAGAGGCTAACAACGAGCTGGTGGTATACAGAAGTGGGGCTGACAGGTGAAGCAAGGCCCCCACATATAAGGGAGGGGAGGGCATGCAGACTAGAGATAGGGAAGGTAAACAAATCATCTGGCTTTTCCAGGATTCTCCTAGTTTTAGCATGGAAATCTGCATCCTAGGAGCACCTCCTGTTTTAGAACTGAAAGTCCCGTGTGTGAGGGACCGCCTCAGGACAGCTGGTTACCCTGGATGCCTGGGGGATGGTAGGCGAGGTCCCTGAGAAGCACAGGTTGCCAAAGGAAAGATAAGAGCACTCACTCAGTGTAAAGGACGGGATCCGGGTTGAGTGCGCACACTTGGGTGATGGTCAGGGTAATAGTCAGTTCTAGATCCCGCAAACGTTGACAGTGCTTAAGACAAAAAGCAGACACTTGCATGTCTTTCTTCTTGTTGATGATCAAAGCAGCTTTCTGACAATCACTTAGGATCTGACTTACAAATGCCTCCTCCTGGATTTCATGCAGACAGTAGAATAGCTGTGGGACGCCATGGTGCAGGGTTGGTGGGTTACATTCATATGGCAGGGCTGCCACTTTCAGCAATTTCTTCTTATTACCCAGGGACAGCTTGCATCCAAATGACTTCCCTGCAGCTGAAGCGCACGTTTCATTTAAAAGACCAAATAAGAAAAGCCCCATCTGAGCAAGATAGTTTTTTTTTCTTCCTGGATATGTTATCAGGCGTATGATCTGAACACGGTCCAACACCCGGAAATTTCTGAGTCTTTGTGGGAAGCACAGAACATACAACAAGGCAGCAAAAAACTCCTGGAAGCTTATGACAGCAAAAGCATAACGGTCTCTGTCACCTGCCACCCTTTGAAAAATATTCACACGGAGAAAAGTAGCAACAGCGGTCTTATCCAGCTTGGCTTGCTCAAGGTCTTTCGTGTCAAATACCCATTGCATGTTCCACATACCTTCTGCAGCCAAGTAACACAGACCTGCCAGTTGCTTCTGATGAGTGTTACTGGGAAGTCTTCCAGGTTTGGTTGGAAATAAGCTAGACAGATATTGGACGAATACAGCTGTGGCATTTGGATATGACTGTGCAAGGTCTGCTCCTCTCTCCATCTGCTGCCTCAGACAAGAACACACCATCCAGCAAACTGCAGGGACCTGACACATGGAGAAGAGAATTGTGTTTCCCATGACAAAACTCAAGGCTTCATCAGCATCCCTCTTGTTTCTGAAATATGTTCTGAAATACTTGGCTCTTTCCGTCATGCTAAACCCTGTAAGTGTTATAAAAGAGGGATGTTTTAGGAAGGGCTTAAGTTTCCTCCCAGACGTGAACCTCAGGGTGATCAGTAAGGTGGCTTCAGGGAGCATTTTTTTGCTCAGCAAACTGGTCAGGAGGACAGACCCAGGCAATTTCTGGCTCCAGTCATCACTCAGGTCAGCTGGTCTATCCATGAGGGTCAGTGATACTTCCTCAAAGCCATCAAAGAGGAGCAGAAGCTGGTCTGGTTTGGACATAATCTTGGACATGAGAGACCGTGCCCCGGGCCACTTATGGGCAATCAGCTCGGAGAAGCTCTGCTCGTCCACCTGGGCCATTTCCGTGCAATGGAAGTAGAAAGCACACCAGAACTTGTGGGGGTAGAACTTGTTTTCTGCCCACTCCACCATCACCTTTTTGGCCAAGCTTGTTTTTCCAACCCCAGCGACTCCCTGTAGGACCACAGTCTTGGGCTGTCTACCTTGAGGTCTTTGGGGAAGAAAAATGCATGGTAAGAACCTCTCGTGTCTCTCTATGTCTTGGTAGAAGAAGTCTACGTGGTTCCCAAACCAAGTGGTCACGCTACGTATCATGGAATACTCATCCGTAATGTGCAGTTTGTACTCTTGTATTTTATCTAGATGAGCAAGGTGGGAAAAATACAGGGTACAGTGTCAGAGTTATTTAAGAACCGATTGAACGAAAAGAAAACTAGCCTTGACATCTACATCAAGTCCCATGACACACCCGCACGCATCATGCTCTTTTCCTGACAACACTGCACCAATGAAGAAGCTGTGAGTAATCAGAAAAGTCAGCCTGAAGTGCCTTAAACAGAGAAGGACCGCTTTTTACTTAATAAATTTGGGGAGGGGTGTGTAAAGCTGTTGAAATTGACTCGGTGGTTCTGCAGCATCAGGGCCAAGTCACACCGCATTGCTGTAAGTACATCCTTTATACTTCTTGCCTCATGATTAAGAGATTACTGTTGCAGTTATGTTATCGTTATGTCCTAAGTTATATTCGAAGCAGAAATAGTGGGGAGGAGGGGCATGTTCACAGCTCATGTGTACTTCCATCGGTACAAACTGAAGCACTCAGGAGACTTCTACTTCTATCTCGTGGCCTAGCGCCATCAGATGGTTAACCCCAACTTTAAGGAAGCCCAGAGAAAAAAGTATTTCCCTTAGGGCTGGGTCCATTTTATCCCTAAATAAATTATATTCTGTCAACACATGGGATATGGGGTAGGGAGTTAACAGGATCTGTCACAGCCTTTATCTCAACCTGTGATTCTCTCTCCCCTCCCCTCAACAGGAAACTTTACAAATTAGACATGATGTCTGATTCCAACTTCATTCCCTCCACCTCCAGGTGATCGAGAGGAGGAAGCTTACTACAAGTTCAAGATCTATTTACTTACTAGCTTTAGGAGGATAAGCAAGTCACAGAATCTCTAAGCCTCCAGCCTGCCATCTCCAAAATAAAGTAGAGTTTACAACTCTGGCTCAGACTGTGGTGTCAGAACCATCAGCCCTCCAGTGTTTGTTGAATGGGTGAAATCTAACTGTGCTAAGGCTGGAACTGGGGATCCCACACCCCACTTACTGTGTGCTTTCATAATAGATTAGAGTGTTGCCCTTGGGCCCTCAGCTCCTTTTGACCTCATCTCTTCACACAAGTACGTGGGCCAGTCTCAACCAACCAGAGCTCTTCATCATTTCATTCATTGTTGAGCTCGTGAGCTCAGTTCATTCAGCTCAGTCAGTTCTAGGATGAGTGCTGGAGCAATGAGAAAATACTGCTCTTTCTGCTGATGGTGCTAAACAGATACAATGTAAGGTAGCTGGTGGCCAAGATGGCCACTGCGGTAGGAGAAACCACTCAAGGCTGAGTCCCACGGAGAAGAGGGAGCTAGGAGAAGGACAGAAGTGATGCCTCACTGACATCACTCAATGCCTCCAGCTGGGCTGGTGGCTGGACTTCTGAGTTAGGTATGTCTACAATTACTCTTTTTTCTTAAAATTCTGATTCATAGAAGAGACGCTGACATACTAATTTACAATCTGCCTTGCCTCAGGAACCGAGCTCCTTACCCCAACCCACAGTCCGTTTTCTTCCAGGCTTTGTCACAATGCCAGGACATACCAGATTCTCCTTCCTCCAAATTCACTGGCATTTCTCTTGGGTTCGAGTCCTCTGGCTCCAGGTTGGGTAGAATGTCTGGAATAGACAGGAAAGGAGATTGTTGCACTGGAATGATTGACAGGACAGGGAAAGCCACATGGAAGGAATGGGCCCTTTCAGGATAGGAGCAACCACACCATCCGAGGGTCCCATTCTTTCACCACCTTAGTCCAGGGAGAAGAACATTGCCTAGACTCCACATGATGTTAGGAAGTGAGAAAATGGTGTTGTTTTAGGATGTACTGATGAAATACTCAGTAACATAAATTGATAGCTCAGTCAAACACAGAGGGAGCAATATACACAAACACACATGCATATGTATATGTAAAATATATGCAGACTTTAAAATCTATGCATGTGCACATATATATGTATGTGTATATATCTACATATTTATATGTATGTATATGAAAATAATCATGTGTATACACACACAAACACATACATATAGAGTTATTGATTCTTCTTATTCATGCTATTTATGTTCTATAAAATTACTGTGAATATTCAATTAGCCCCATGAATATAGGGTTAGGTTCCTGTAGCCTCTGCTTACATTTTTGACTCTTCAATACATAACCATGGTCTACGTGGTTTTTTTTGTTTAAAGAAATCTTATTCAATATATATTATTGATTCATGAACACTGAACTCACAGTCAACAGCACTATAACTCATGCCTGAATGAAGCTTACCCAACACATATATTTTCTCTGTGCTTGTGATGCTAAACAGCCCTTCACCACTATGCTTGGGGAGGGGGCAGGTTAAACAGCAACATCACCAACAAGATACACAAAAACATAAAGAAGTAGCACCAAATAGACTGTGGAAAGGATGCTTGTTTACAGGATGAGTGCACAGGTAAGAAGGCAGAGCACTGCTTTATTCAACTGCAGCTGGGAACATCTGTGTCCAATTTTTCTCCACCTTACATGTCTGTAAATGACTATGAAAGTGTCACAATTACTGATTCTGGAGTTACAAATAAATTTTAGTGAATACACAGATTCACAAACATGGAATCCATAAATAATGAAGATAGAGTATATATAGATACCAGATAAGCAATATCTGGTTAAATTTTTTAAAACTATGCTAACATAATGGTCTTTGGCTTTTGGGGTCAGAGTCATCAGCATACTCCACTATTTGCCTTCTTGTTCAGGTGGCCAATATGGGTAGCCAGTAAAATATTTAGTTCTTTAACACTCAAATCCATTCCCATTTTTAAAAAATATTTTATTTATTTATTTGCTAGAGAGAGTACAAGCAGGAGGAGTGGCAGGCAGAGGGAGAAGCAGGTTCCTTGCTGAGCAAGGAGCCCGAGGTGGGACTTGATCCCAGGACCCTGGGATCATGACCCGAGCTGAAGGCAGCTGTTTAACCAACTGAGCCACTCAGGTGTCCCCTCATCCCCATTTTGTATACCAGATTATTACTCACCATTTAGCTCCATTTGTACCCGAAGACAGAGTTCTGTCTGGTTCATTTTGGCAAAGATGTCATGAGTCACATCCCAAGCTAGTCGTCCAGGGAAGAACTCCACCAAGAGATGAACCACCTCTCCCCAACTGGCTGTCTTCACCCGGTCCCAGGTGATCTGGACAGAGCCAGGCCTGGGGTTCTCATCCACTAAAAGCTGCTTGAATGTTTGTAGCTCCTCCTTGCTTAAATAGACCATGTACAGCATGACCCCATTTTCAAAAGGGGAGTTGGAGGAGGCAGAGGACATCAAGGATGAGATTAAATAACAAGGAGAAGAAGAAGAGCTAGAAGAGCAAGAGGAAGAACAGGAGGAAGAGCAAGAGGAAGAGCTGGAGGAAGAACAAGAGGAAGAGCTGGAGGAAGAACAAGAAGAGCGGGAGGAAGAGCAGGAAAAAGGGCCAGACTTGAGATTCACATCACTCATCTTCACTCAAGACCTAGAACCTTAGTGCCAGTGATAAAGACAACCGATTGGAAGAGAGAACAGACCAGACCTGTGGAGACATGAAAATATAAGAAAATGAAAACCCACCCAAGAGGACAGATTTATCTAATCCATATTTGGTAGAGCATACCATGTACCAGATACTCTCTTTAGCTCCTTCTCCGCAAGGTTCTTTCTCTTATGGAAAAACCTAGGGGCTTGTCCAGTATTTGGGCTTAGTGTTTGGACTCAAATCCACTTTGTAGTTTTTATTTTTATTTTATTTTATTATTTTATTCTTGATGCCATGTATTAGCAAGGTAGCTGGCCAAAGCACAGCACCTCTCTGTGCCTCTTTTCTGATCTTTGATCCTGGGACCAGAGCATACCTATTGATGAGGGTGTGAGGATTCTCAAAGAGACAAATCTACAGGTACATTCAGAGCTGTGCCTGGCACATCATAGCTAACAATTATTTGGGGCTTACGTCTATGCCACGGTTATTTTAAAGACTCAATGGGAGGGCGGAGCAAGATGGCGGAGGGGTAGGAGACCTAAATTTCGTCTGGTCCCAGGAATTCAGCTGGGTAGGGATCAAACCATTCTGAACACCTACGAACTCAACAGGAGATCGAAGAAAAGAATAGCAACAACTCTCTGAACAGAAAAGCGACCACTTTCTGGAAGGTAGGACGTGCGGAGAAGTGAATCCGAGGCGATATTCGGGAGGCTAGACGGCGGGGGAGGGGCCTCCGGCGGCCGCTTCTGGCAAGTGACAGAGCCGCGGAGCACAAAATCGGAACTTTTAAAAGTCTGCTCCGCCGAGGGACGTCACTCTGGTGGCTAAGCGGGGGGTGGAACCCTCCGGGACAGTGTGGTCTCAGGACCCTCGGGGTCACAGAAAGACCAGGGGTGCCTGAGTGTGGCAGAGCTCCCAGGTAACGGAGCAGGGAAGCCGGCTGCAGAGGCGGAGCCCAGGCGCGGGCTCTCAGCTCGGGGTGGCCATCAACCGTGATCCGCGGCACAGTCGGGCCCCTGCTCCTCCAGCAGGGACCCAACAAGCGGCAGATCCGGGGAGACTCACCTCTTCCACCGGGAGGAGCCGCGCGGGAGTGCGCCGCAGGGATCTGCTGGGTTTGGAGACTCCACCCGGGGTCGAGTGCCAGAGATAGAAACGCGCGGTCACAGGCCGGGTGAGCACGGAGTGCGGCTGGAGACCGGGGAGACGGGAGTGACTGACGGCTTTTCTCTGGGGGCTCACTGAGAAGCGGGACCCCGAGTTCTCGGCTCCTCCGCGGCGGAGATTGGGAGGCCGCCATTTTCACTCTCCGCCTCCAAAGCTGTAGGGAAAGCTCCCAGGGAACAAAAGCCCCTAAGAGCAAACCCGAGCAGATTACTTAGCAGGGAGGGGGCAGGGGCGGGGCAATTCCGCCTCGGGCAGAGACATTTGGAAACCACGGCAACAGGCCCCTCCCCAGAAGATCAGCGAGAACAGCCAGCCAAGACCAAGTTTACCGATCAATGAGAATGGCAGAACTCCAGCGCTAGGGGAATACTGCACATAGAATCCATGGCTTTTTTACCATGATTCTGTAGTCTTGCAAAGTTAATTTTTTTAACTGTCTTTTTTTTTTAATTTTTCTTTTTCCCTTTTTCAACCAACATCTTATCACTCTCTTTTTTAAAAAATATTTTTTATTTTTCATTTTTAGAGTCATATTCTATCCCTTCATAGTAGTTACCCTTATTTTTGGTATATATATATAAGTTGTTCTCTCTTTAAAATTTTGAGATACAGTTTCTTCTAACAGATCAAAGTGTACCCTAAATCTCTAGTGTATGGCTTTGTTCTAGTCTCCTGCCTGATCACATTCTCTCCCCCCCTTTTTTTTTAAATCCTCTTCTTTCTTTTTTCAACCAACTTATCAATTCCTTTTATAAAATCTTTTATAATTTTCATCTTTACAGTCATATTCCATTCCTTCATCGTATTAACCCTTATTATTTTTTATTTTTTTATTTTTTTTAAGATTTTATTTATTTGACAGAGAGAGACACAGCGTGAGAGGGAACACAAGCAGGGGGAGTGGGAGAGGGAGAAGCAGGCTTCCCCCCGAGCAGGGAGCCCGATGCGGGGCTCGATCCCAGGACCCCTGGATCATGACCTGAGCTGAAGGCAGACGCTTAACGACTGAGCCACCCAGGTGCCCTTAACCCTTATTTTTTTACATATATAAGTTTTTCTTTCTTTAAAATTTTGGGAGGCATTTTCTTCTAACAGACCAAAATACATCCAAAATCTAGTGTGTGGCATTGATCTATGCACCAGCCTGATCATATTTGATCATATTCTGTTTTTTGTTTTGGTTTGGTTTTGTTTGTTTTTCTCTTTTTCTTTTTTCTTTCTTTCCCTTTCTTTTCCCCCAGTTTCAGGTCTTTTCTGATTTGTTTAGTGTATATTTTCTGGGGACATTGTTACCCTGTTACCATTTTGTTCTCTCCTCTGAACAAAATGACAAGACAGAAAAAATCACTGCAACAAAAAGAACAAGAGGCAGTATCAACTGCCAGGGACCTAATCAATACGGACATTAGTACGATGTCGGAACTAGAGTTCAGAATGATGATTTTAAAGATACTAGCTGGGCTTGAAAAAAGCATGGAAGTTATTAGAGAAACCCTTTCTGGAGAAATAAAAGAACTAAAATCTAAGCAAGTCGAAATAAAAAAGGCTATTAATGAGGTGCAATAAAAAATGGGGCTCTAACTGCTAGGATAAATGAGGCAGAAAAGAATTAGTGATATAGAAGACCAAATGATGGAAAATAAAGAAGCTGAGAAAAAGAGAGATAAACAACTACTGGATCACGAGGGCAGAATTCAAGAGATAAGCGATACCATAAGACCATTACCTTGATCCCCAAACCAGACAAAGACCCCATCAAAAAGGAGAATTACAGACCAATATCCCTGATGAACATGGATGCCAAAATTCTCACCAAAATACTAGCCAATAGGATCCAATAGTACATTAAAAGGATTATTCACCACGACCAAATGGGATTTATCCCTGGGCTGCAAGGTTGGTTCAACATCCACAAATCAATCAGTGTGATACAATACATTAATAAAAGAAAGAACAAGAACCATATGATCCTCTCAAGAGATGCAGAAAAAGCATTTGACAAAGTACAGCATCCTTTCTTGATCAAAACTCTTCAGAGTATAGGGATAGAGGGTACATACCTCAATATCATAAAAGCCATCTATGAAAAACCCACAGTGAATATCATTCTCAATGGGCAAAAACTGAGAGCTTTCCCACTAAGCTCAGGAACACGGCAGGGATGTCCACTATCACCACTGCTATTCAACATAGTACTAGAAGTCCTAGCCACAGCAATCAGACAACAAAAAGAAATAAAAGGGATCCAAATTGGCAAAGAAGAAGTCAAACTCTCAGTCTTTGCAGATGATATGATACTTTATGTGGAAAACCCAAAAGACTCCACCCCAAAACTGCTAGAACTCATACAGGAATTCAGTAAAGTAGCAGGATATAAAATCAATGCACAGAAATCAGTGGCATTCCTATACACCAACAACAAGACAGAAGAAAGAGAAATTATGGAGTCGATCCCATTTACAATTGCACCCAAAACCATAAGATACCTAGGAATAAATCTAACCAAAGAGGCAAAGAATCTGTACTCAGAAAACTATGAAATACTCATGAAGGAAATTGAGGAAGACACAAAGAATGGAAAAACATTCCATGCTTATGGATTGGAAGAACAAATATTGTGAAGATGTCAATGCTACCTAGAGCAATCTACACATTCAGTGCAATCCCCATCAAAATACCATCCACTTTTTTCAAAGAAATGGAACAAATAATCCTAAAATTTGTATGGAACCAGAAAAGACCCCAAATAGCCAGAGGAATGTTGAAAAAGCAAAGCAAAGCTGGCGGCATCACAATTCCGGACTTCCAGCTCTATTAAAAAGCTGTCATTATCAAGACAGTATGGTACTGGCACAAAAACAGACACATAGATCAATGGAACAGAATAGAGAGCCCAGAAATGGACCCTCAACTCTATGGTCAACTAATCTTTGACAAAGCAGGAAAGAATGTCCAATGGAAAAAAGATAGTCTCTTCAACAAATGGTGTTGGGAAAATTGGACAGCCACATGCAGAAGATGAAACTGGACCATTTCCTTACACCACACACAAAAATAGACTCCAAATGGTTGAAAGACCTCAATGTGAGACAGGAGTCCATCAAAATCCTAAAGGAGAACACAGGCAGCAACCTCTTTGACCTCAGCCACAGCAACTTCCTAGAAACATCACCAAAGGCAAGGGAAGCAAGGGCAAAAATGAACTATTGGGACCTCATCAAGATAAAAAGCTTTTGCACCGCAAAAGAAACAGTCAACAAAACCAAAAGACAACCGACAGAATGGGAGAAGATATTTGCAAATGACATATCAGATAAAGGGCTAGTATCCAAAATCTATAAAGAACTTCTTAAACTCAACACCCAAAGAACAATGAACCAATCAAGAAATGGGCAGAAGACATGAACAGACATTTTTCCAAAGAAGACATCCAAATGGCCAACAGACACATGAAAAAGTGCTCAACATCTCTCGGCATCAGGGAAATCCAAATCAAAACCTCAATGAGATATCACCTCACACCAGTCAGAATGGCTAAAATTAATAAGTCAGGAAACGACAGATGTTGGGGAGGATGCGGAGAAAGGGGAACCCTACTACACTGTTGGTGGGAATGCAAGCTGGGGCAGCCACTCTGGAAAACAGTATGGAGGTTCTTCAAAAAGTTTAAAATAGAGCTACCATACGATCCAGCAATTGCACTACTGGGTATTTACCCCAAAGATACAAATGTAGGGATCCAAAGGGGTGTGTGCACCCCGATGTTTATAGCAGCAGTGTCCACAATAGCCAAACTGGAAAGAGCCAAGATGTCCATCGAGAGATGAATGGATAAAGAAGATGTGGTATATATATACAATGGAATATTATGCAGCCATCAAAAGGAATGAGATCTTGCCATTTGCAACGACGTGAATGGAACTGGAGAGTGTTATGCTGAGCGAAATAAGTCAATCAGAGAAAGACGTGTATCATATGACCTCACTGATATGAGGGATTCTTAATCTCAGGAAACAAACTGAGGGTTGCAGGAGTGGTGGGGGGTGGGAGGGATGGGGCGGCTGGGTAATAGACATTGGGGAGGGTATGTGCTATGGTGAGTGCTGTGAATTGTGCAAGAGTGTTGAATCACAGATCTGTACCTCTGAAACAAATAATACATTATATGTTAAAAAAGAAGAAGAAGAAGAAGATAACAGGAGGGGAAGAATGAAGGGGGGTAAATCGGAGGGGGAGATGAACCATGAGAGACAATGGACTCTGAAAAACAAACTGAGGGTTCTGGGGGGGTGTGGGAGGATGGGTTAGCCTGGTGATGGGTATTAAAGAGGGCATGTTCTGCATGGAGCACTGGGTGTTATATGCAAACAATGAATCATGGAACCCTACATCAAAAACTAATGATGTAATGTATGGTGATTAACCTAACATAATAATAATAAAAAAAAAAAAGACTCTGGGAATTTGTAAAAAGTGCCTGGAATCAAAGGCATGTTATTGCTCTACATCCACTGTCTCAACCTTCTTTTGTCTTCCTTCATGGGCAAGAAGTGGAATGTGGAGAAGAAAAAAAAACAATGACATTACCAGCAGGAGAGGGGTTCACTTCTTGGTCAATCTGCTGCTCACATACAATTGCTTCTCTGAGTTTTCATTGTTACCATCTTTTAATTCTCATCCCCATCATCTGAGAACTTCCTGTATACTTCCCTTAAGTTATTGTGTATTGGGCACTAACTCAATGTTTTATCTCCTTTTACTCACTGCAATGGTTTTGGACCTTTGAAGGTCCCTGTGGATGACAACCACCACTTAAGTAAGCACTCAACTTTCTTTTTTTTTTTTTTCAAGATTTTATTTATTTATTTGACAGAGAGAGAGAGAGAGTACAAGCAGGGGGAGCCGGCAGAGGGAGAGTGAGAAGCAGGCTTCCACTGCGCAAGAAGCCCAGTGTGGTGCTCGATCCCAGGACCCTGGGATCATGACCTGAGGTGAGGCAGATGCTTAACCGACTGAGCCACCCAGGAGCCCCAGCACTCAACTTTCACCTCCACTCTTGGATTCTGTCATTCCTGATAGGTGAGCAAAAAAGCCTACATTAAGAAAAAAGAAAGATCTCAAACAACCCAACTTTACACCTCAAGGAACTAGGAAGAGAAGAAAAAACTGAGCCCCCAGTTAGCATAAGGAAGGAAATAGTAAAAATCAGAGCAGAAATAAATGAAATAAATACCAGAAAGACATTAGAAAAGACCAACAATACTAAGAGTTATTTTTAAGATAAACAAAATTGATAAAACTTTAGCTAGACTAACCATGAAAAAACAGAGAGAAGGGACGCAAAATCAGAAATAAAAGACATTACAACTTGTACCACAGAAATACAAAGGATCATGAGAGACCACTATCAAAAACTACATATCAATGAATTGGATAAAGAAAAAGAAATGGATCAATTTCTAGAAGCATACAAACTACCAAGATTGAATCATGAAGAAATGGAAAACATGAACAAATCATTAACAAGCAAGGAGATGGAATCAGCAACCAAAAATCTCCCCCAAAAGAAAAGCCCAGGGCCAGATGATTTCCCTGGTGAATTCCACCAAATACTGAAAGAAGAATAATACTACTCTTAAAGTCTTCCAAAAATTGAAGAGGAAGGAACACTTCCACACTCATTTTATGAGACTAGCATCACTCTCATACCAAAACCAGATAAGAATACTACAAGAAAAGAAAATTACAGACCAATATCTGATGAACATAGATACAAAAATCCTCAATTAAATTATAGCAAATTGAATTTAACAATACATTAAAATGATCATACACAATGACCAAATGGGATTTATCTCTGGGAGTGCAAAGATGGTTCAACAGAAATCAATAAATGCAATACAACACATTGATAGAATGAAGTGCAAAACCCATATGATTATTCCAATAGAGGCAGAAAAAGCATTTGACAAGACTCAACATAATTTCACAATAAAAACTCAACAAATTAGGTGTGAATGGAAAGTACCTCAACATAATGAAGACCATACATGACAAGCCCACAGCTAACATCACACTCGATCATGAAAAGCTAAAAGCTTTTCTTCTAAGATCAGGAACAAGACAAGGATGCCCACTCGCCCACTTCTATTCAACATAGTTTTGCAAGTCTGAGCCAGAGGCAAGAAAAAGAAAACAAAAGGCATCCAAGTCAGGAAGAAGTGAAATTTTCTCTGTTTGCAGATGACATGATATCACAAATAGAAAACTCTAAAGACTCCACCAAAAATAATGTTAGAACAAATTCACTTAAGGCACAGAATATAAGATACACAAAAATCAGTTGTGTTTCCATACATTAACAATGAAATATCTGGGAAAGGAATAAACAATATAATTGCATCAGAAAGAATAAAATATGTGGGTATAAATTTCATCAAGGTGGTGAAAGATCTGTATGCTGAAAACTATATGACATTGATAAAAAAAATTGAAGACACAAATATATGTAAAGATCCCATGCTCTTGGATTGGAATACTCAAGATTGTTAAAATATCCAAACTACCCAAAGCAATCTATGGATTCAGTGCAATCCCTGTCACAATTCCAATGGCATTTTTCACAGAAATAGAAATAATAATCCTAAAATTTGTATAAAACCACAGAACACCCTGAATAGCTAACACAATCTTGAGAAAGAACAACAAAGTTGGAGGCATCATACTTCTCAATTTCAAGCTATATTATAAAACAGTATGGTACTGGTGTAAAAACAGACACAGACCAATCAATGGAACAGAATCAAGAGCCCAGAAATAAACCCATGCATATATGGTCAATTAATAATTGAAAATGGAGTCAAGAACATACAATGGGGAAAGGGTAATCTCTTCAATAAATGTTGGGAAAATTGGATACCCACATGCAAAGGAATGAAATCGGACTCTTATCTTACACCATATGCAAAAATTAACTCCAAAGGGATCAAAGACTTAAATGTATTGCCTGAAGCTGTAAAGCT
Organism: Neomonachus schauinslandi; assembly: GCF_002201575.2. NCBI lineage: Eukaryota > Metazoa > Chordata > Mammalia > Carnivora > Phocidae > Neomonachus > Neomonachus schauinslandi. Next base: position 2,532,953 of record NC_058418.1, read on the forward strand.
CTGAGAAGAAAACATATGGGAAAGTCTCCTTAACATTAATCTTGGCAATGATTTTGGGGGTATAACCCCAAAAGCTCAGGCAACAAAGCAAAAACAAAAATATGGGACTATATTAAACTAAAAGAGTTCTGCGTAGCCAAGGAAACAATCAACAAAACGAAAAGGCAACCTACAGAGTGGATGAAAGTATTTGAAGATCATAGATGTGATAAGGATTAACATCCAAAATATATAAAGGACTCCTACAACTCATAATGAAAAAAACAAAAACAAAACAACAAACCTCAACAACATAAAACTGAACCAAAACCCCCATTAAAATGGGCAAAGGCCCTAAGTAGACATTTTTCCAAAGAAGATGTACAAATGGCCAAAAGATATGTGAAAAGATGCTCAACATCACTAATTACTGGGGAAATGCTAACAAAAGCACGATATGTATCACACCTGTTAAGATGACTATTATCAAAAAGACAAAAGACAACACTAGAGGATGTGGAGGAAAGGGAACCCTGGTGCACTGTTGGTGGTAATGAAAGTTGGTACAGCCAGTATGGAAAACGGTATGGAGGCTCCTCAAAGAATTAAAAATAGAACTACTTTATGATCTAGCAACCCCACTTCTGGGTATACATCCAAAGGAAATGAAATCAGTATCTTGAAGATTTATCTGCACCCCCATGTTCATTGCAGCATTATTCACAATTGCCAAGATATGGAAACAATCTAAGTGCCCATCAATTGATGAATGAAGAAAATGTGGTTTATATACAATGGATTATTATTCAGCCATTAAAAAGGAGGAAGTCCTGCCATTTACAACACTATGGATGAACCAGATACAGAAAGGTGAATACTGTATGATCTCACGGATCTGTGGAATCTAAAGTGTTGAACTCATAAAACCAGAGAGTAGAATAGGGGTTGCCTGGGATTGGGGTTAGGGCAAATGGGGAGATTTTGGTCAAAGGGTACAAACTTTCAGTCATAAGATGAATAAGTTCTGGGGAATCTAATGCACAGCATGGTGACTGTAATCTATTACATAGATCCTTTCTCCTTCATTTTACAAAGGAGAAAAAATGAGGTTTACATAGGTTAACTAAATTAGCCAAAGCGGTGACAGAAACCAGCAGTTGGAGTCAAGTCTCATTCTTAGCCCTATACACCAAGCCATGCAGCTGAACTGATAATGAACTTTATTGAAAAGGAACACTTGGGGGGGGGGGTGGTGTCAAAGCATTTCTTTTTTAAATTTCTTTTTTTTCCTAAGCATTTCTTAATCTTAGCTGTCTCCTCTTCATGGCTACAGCTTTCTTGTGGTTTTTTGTTTGTTTTGTTTTTAAATCTTATCAGCTAATGGCTACCATAGACCTCGGAGGCTCTGCAGACCCTCTGATATTTCTTTCAGGACTCAGAACTGTGCTAGCTCTGACAGTCTCTTGGCCCTCAGCTACTGAGAGCTGGAAAAATAAGATTGAGAATTTAGGACTTCACTTCAGGGACAGGAAGACTGGATTTCAGAGATTGGTAAGGATTTCATCAATGAAACAGAACTGGTTGTTTTCAAAGGTGAATCTCTAGCTTTGCTTTGCATTTTTGATATGGGCCAACTGGACTTGGTGAACTTGAATGTCTGTCATTGTAACTCTAAGAAACTGAGATGATGCAGATGATAGGGATAGGAGAGACAAAATACAACACTCACCCCAAAGGGAATTAGGCTCCCTGACTCCTTCTTGTCAAGTGCATCTCCCAAGGTAGAAAGAAAAGCACTTGGTCTGCCCTGCCCCCAGCCCTAATAGGCTCTGGTGATCCAGGCAGTTAACATCATCCCTCCCATTGGCTAATCATCCTCAATCTGAGAAGGACATGCTCCCATACCCCTTGGATTCAGAACCAGCCACTTCAGAAAATTATGGTTTTGGAGAGCTTCCCAAACTCACAAAGGCTGACCCTGGAGATAGTCCCAGTGTATTGCTTCCCATCTGAAAACATCTAGAGCAATTTATTGGATGATCTTGTGCACCTGTCCATCTCCCCTACCTGGGGTGTAATTTTACGGAGCAAAAGGAGGGTCTCAGTCTCGCCAGGACCCAATCTGGGTCCAAAAGCAACAGGCCCTGTCAAAGAGAGAGCCAGAGACAGAGCATGTAGGAAAATGACATAAATATACACGTTGGAAGTAGTTTTTCCATGGAGTCTTTCAGGTGTTCTGATATGTAATCAAGTCATTTGCACATATGGTTTTATCTGTTTCCAATTCTTACACCTTTCTCTAAGCGCTTTCAAATTTCCAGTTTAAAATTGCTAATTTAGGGGCGCCTGGGTGGCTCAGTCGTTAAGCGTCTGCCTTGGGCTCAGGTCTTGGTTCCAGGGTCCTGGGATTGAGCCCCACATCAGGCTCCTTGCTCCACAGGAAGCCTGCTTCTCCCTCTCCCACTCCCCCTGCTTGTGTTCCCTCTCTCGCTGTATCTCTCTCTGTCAAATAAATAAAATCTTTAAAAAAATTAAATTGCTAATTTAAATTTAAAATGGTTAAAATCTTGAATTCAATCTGCTAATACCTCCAAGATGATGTTAAGTAGCCGTGGCATTAAAACAGTCTCATTGTGTTCCTGACTTCAGTGGAAAAGCCTTCACGTTATGATGGAATGCTGTCACAGGTGGTTTTCCTGGCCTTGGGAGATGAAATGGTCACTAAATGTGGTTGCCTCTGTGGTTTTATTTTAAGACCTCATGGGGACTCTTTCTTCCTCTTATATTTCACTGTTCTTCATGACCTCTCAGATGGTAGGAGAGGTACATCAATGGTCTTTGGCTGGAGTGGAAGACTCCATTCACATCAGGATAGCACAGGTTTTCATTAGAAACCCACCTGTGCCTCCCCTTGCCCAGCTAGTGATGATTTGCACCTGGAGAAGGCGTCAGAGATTATGTGTGGCAGCTGGGTCCTGGGTGGCTTCTCGACCTAGCTAGAGGGAGTCAGAAGGGAGCCATAAACTAGGAGGTTGGAGAGAGACCTATAGGCTGAGGAGGGGCCTGAGGGCCAATCACAGGCTGGGGAGGGGGTGAGGCTGGCTACTTCTTGGAGGTTCCCTGAATCGGGGCATCTGGGAAGTTGCATGAGGTTAGAGAAGTCTGATCGGTAAGTGGCGTCTCCTCTCTTTGTGGCTCCAAAACTCCTTTTCCAGTGTTCCTCCCCCTGTGGGATCCTGCTGGTGTTTTCTAAAGATCTGCTTTATTGAGGTGTGATTGATAAACAAAAAAAACCTTGCACATACTTAACTACAACTTTATGAGTTTGGATAAAGGCATACACTCTTAAAACAATCACCACAATCAAGGTAGTAGATGTATCCATCACGTCCTCCAAGTGTTTGTGTCCTTTGGTTTGTGTGCCCACGAGGTGAGAACACTTAACATAAGATGTACCCTCTTAGCAAATTCTAGGTGCACAATGCACTGCTGTTGACTGTGTACTTTGCAGACTACAGCAGACCTCTAGAACTAAGTCTTGTATAACTGATGCTTGGCTGTGGGATATATGCCCAACAGAATTTTACTCAGCTTTGAAAAACAAACAAACAAGGAAATCCTGCCATTTGTGAAAACATAGATGAACCTGGAGGACGTTATGCTTAGTGAAGGTAGCCAGCCCCAGAGGGACAAACACTGCATGATTACATGTCTAAGAAGTATCTAAAAGAGTTAAACTTATAGAGGCAGAGACTAGAATGGTGGTTTACTGGGAGCTGGGCAGAGTTTGCTGCTGGCAACTTTCTGAATCAGCAGCAGGAGTCTGCTGCACCTCTGTCCTCTGACTTGAAGCTTCTCGCTTTCTAGACCCAGGAGAGTCCATAGTTCTTGGAGAACTTACCACTGGGTTCCTCCATTCTTGTATCTTCTCCCTCCAGGGCTTTTTGCCCCTTGCCATTTTCACTGACCACTGCCCCATATCTTCTTCCACCCTCCTTGATTCAATCTGATGTATTTTTCAAACCTCCTACAATTCCCTCTCCACTCTCGCTTGCTTCTTCTATTGGCTGTGTGATCTTGTGGCACCTTGTAGGATCCTGTCTCAGACTCAGCACACTGTAATAACTAATTAGAGTCATTCCCCATGATTCACAGATTCTGTATTTGTGAATTCACCTACTCGCTAAAGTATATTTCTAATCCTCCTGCCACCAAATCAATACTTGTTGCACTTTCTCCTGGTCCTTCTTGGACATGCACAGAACATGAAAGATTTGAGAAATGCTCCCAGCTGGGCTTGGACAAGCCAATGCTCTGCCTTCTTGTTTTAGCTCTTATCCTCTATACAGATGTCCTTCTAGCTGGTCCATTTGGTGCCATTTCTTTTGCATTTGTGTGCTTTTTCTTTTGTGATAACAGGACTGTTTAATATGCCCTGTGTGTACTGCTGAAGTGCTGTTTGGTGTTCTTCAGCTCAAGAAGGCTGGTGCTATGCGCTACAGAGAAACACCTGTGTTAGGTGTTTTTCCTTCAGGCATGAGTAATAGTACTGTGGGCCGTGAGGTCAGTATAAATGAATCCACGGTAGGTGCTGAATAAGATTTCGTAAACAGAGACACACCTAAACAAGGTTATGTATTGATGGGTTGACAAAAATGCTGTGATCAGAAGCTTACAGGATGCTGACCCTGTATTTGCTGCAGGCACAATGGTTTAGTATTTGCTAATTCAGTGTTCCTGGTGACTTTAGAGAACGTAATGACTGCAAATGAGAACTGACTGTACCTACAACAGCAGATGGTATGCATTTAATAGAGTTGGTAGAGAAGTGGACAAGACACACAAAGACTTTGCAACCATGTGTTTTCATGGCTGGTTTGTGAGCTCGCGCAATCTGCTTGGTCAGGGCTGTGTCGCCAGTTCTAGTGCAGTGAGTCACTTGGCTCTTGGCAGTTGTTTGATGATAGTTTGATGCTATTCCAAGCTCAGACTTCCAGCTGATCTTTCTCCTCCCTATTAATACCTCCTAGGGCTTTCCGCCTGGAGCTCCCAACCACTTTCAGTGCTAGTCCTGTGAATTTGGGTTGCTGGGATGTTTTTTAATTTAAATTCAATTAGCCAACTTATAGCACATCATTAGTTTCAGATGTAGTGTTCATCCCATCACATGCCCTCCTTAATGTCGACCACCCAATTATCCCATCCCCCACCCACCTCCCCTCCAGCAACCCTCAGTTTCTTTCCCAGAGTTAAGAGTCTCTCACTGTTTTTCTCTTACTTCCCATTCAGTTTTCCTTCCCTTCCCCTATTATCCTCTGTGCTGTTCCTTATATTCCACATATGAGTGAAACCATATGATAATTGACTTTCTCTGCTCGACTTATTTCACTTAGTATAATACCCTCCATTCCCATCCATGTCAAATGGTGGGTGTTCATCCTTTCTGATGCCTGGGTAATGTTCCATTGCATATATGGACCACATCTTTATCCATTCATCTGTTGAAGGGCATCTTGGCTACTTTCACAGTTTGGCTATTGTGGACGTTGCTGCCAAGAACATTGGGGTGCATGTGCCCCTTCATTTACATCTGTATCTTTGGGGTAAATACTCAGTAGTGCAGTTGCTGAGGCCTAGGGTAGCGCTATTTTTAACATTTTGAGGAACCTCCACACTGTTTTCAGAGTGGCTGTACCAGCTTGCATTCCCACCAACAGTGTAAGAGGGTTCCCCTTTCTCCACGTCCTTGCCAACATTTGTTATTTCCTGACTTGTTAATTTTAGCCATTCTGAGTGGTATCTCCTTGTGGTTTTGATTTGTATTTCCTTGATGCCAAGTGATGTGGAGCATTTTTTTCATGTGTTGGCCATTTGTAGGTCTTCCTTGGAGAAATGTCTGTTCATGTCTTCTGCCCATTTTTGGGCTGGATTATTTGTGTTTTTTTGGGTGTCAAGTTTGATAAGATCTTTATAGATCTTGAATATCAGTCTTTTAGCTGTTATGTCATTTGCAAATATCTTCTCCCATTCCATAGGTTGCCTTTTAGTTTTGTAGACCGTTTCCTTTGCTGTGCAAAAAGTTTTTATCTTGATGAAGTCCCAGTAGTTTTGCTTTTGTTTTGGATGGGTTTAAATAGCTATTTGTTCTGAAGGCTGTCCTTGTCAGAGAGGTGAGTCTGCAGACCAGTAGCCCCAAGCCTCTTCTCTATTGCCTTCAGTGCTTCCTGGGACTTGAGATGACTGGTGTCTTGGCTGGACCAAGCTCTGAGGGGAATAGCAGTAGATCTTTTTTTTGTTTGTCATAAATCTTGTGTATAAACTTCGAGATATTTTGGTGTTTATTTGTAAGATTGACAAAACTGAATTAGAGATATTTTAAGTAGATAATCCCCTTACTATTACTCAGCCATCAGAAAGGATGAATACCCAACTTTTACATCAACATGGATGGGACTGGAGGAGATTATGCTAAGTGAAATAAGTCAGGCAGAGAAAGTCAGTTATCATATGGTTTCACTTATTTGTGGAACATAAGGAATAGCATGGAGGACATTAGGAGAAGGAAGGGAAAAATGAAGGGGGGGGCGGAATCATGAGAGACTATGGACTCCGAGAAACAAACTGAGGGTTTTGGAGGGGAGGTGGGTGGAGGAATGGTGATGGGTATTAAGGAGGGCACGTATTGCATGGAGCACTGTGTGTTTTACACAATGAATCATGGAACGCTACAACAAAAACTAATAAGTACTGTATGGTGACTAACATAACATCAAAAAATCCTCTTATTTTCTTTGATAACTTATTTTTCATTGCTTGGATTTGTGACCACTCTTGTATATTGGCATTTTTTGACATGTAAATGATATAAGTTTGATGTGTACAATTCAGTGCATTTGGGGATAGGTAGAAACCTGTGAAATGATCACGACTGTCAAGGCCATAAACCTATCCATCACTGCTCAAAGCTTCCTCCCACCCTCTTTCTTACTATTTTCGTGATAAGAACACTTAAGATCTACTCTCGTAGCATACTGTAAGCACAAAATACAGTATTGTTAGCCATAGGTCCTATGGTGTACATTAGCTCTCCAGAAGTTCATCTAGTGTGACTGCAACTTTGTATCCTTCAACCATCACCCCTCTTTCCCTGTCCCCCAGCCCCTGGAAATTGCCAGTCTCCTCTCTGCTGCTGTGAGGTCCACGGTTTCAGATTCCACCTATAAGTGAGGTTACGTGGTATTTTCCTTTCTGTGTCTGGATGATTTCACTTACTGTAAGGTTCACAAATGGCAGGATTTCCTTTATTTATTTTTTTAAGCCTGGGTAATATTGCAGGTGTGTGTGTGTGTGTGTGTGTGTGTATTCACACTTTCTTCATTCACTGCTGTTTCGGTTCCAACATCTTGGCTGTTGTGATTAATGCAGATCTTTTTTTTTTTAAAGATTTTATTTATTTATTAGAGAGAGCACATGAGAGGGGAGGGTCAGGGAGAAGCAGACCCCCCGCTGAGCAGGGAGCCCGATGCGGGACTCGATCCCGGGACTCCAGGATCATGACCTGAGCCGAAGGCAGTCGCTTAACCGACTGAGCCACCCAGGCGCCCCTATTTTTATTTTTTTCAAAATTTTATTTATTTATTTGAGAGAGAGAGAGAATGAGAGACAGAGAGCACGAGAGGGAAGAGGGCAGAAGGGGAAGCAGACCCCCCGCTGAGCAGGGAGCCCGACGTGGGACTCGATCCCGGGACTCCAGGATCATGACCTGAGCCGAAGGCAGTCGCCGAACCGACTGAGCCACCAGGCGCCCAATGCAGCAGATCTTTTTTTTTTTTTTTTTTTTTTTTTTTTATTAAGATTTTTTATTTATTTATTTGACAGAGAGAGACACAGCGAGAGAGGGAACACAAGCAGGGGGAGGGGGGGAGGGAGAAGCAGGCTTCCCGCCGAGCAGGGAGCCCGATGCGGGGCTCCATCCCAGGACCCCGGGATCATGACCTGAGCCGAAGGCAGACGCTTAACGACTGAGCCACCCAGGCGCCCCTGCAGCAGATCTTAATTACTCTGATTGCTCAGTGGCCCTGATGGATGTAACTGAGCACTGATTTTTTTTCTCTTTCCTGTTTATTCTCCCTCCTATCCCCCACCATCTCTCAAATGTCTTTGATGTGACATTCACTTCAATATTCTTCTTAAGTCACATTTAGGGGAGCCTCCCGAATTTAAGTCCAGTCTTGAATCTGTAACTTTTCTAGGACAAGAGTCACTATTTTTAATAAGGGGACAAATCAGATGTTGACTACCTCCTTATTTCTGGGAAGGGATGGGAGCAATGATCTTGAGTCTAGATAGGGTTGCCAGATAAAACACAAGATGTCCAGTTAAATGACAGTTTCAGCTACACGATAAAATTTTTTGGTCTGTGTTCCAGAAGGCATTTGTTCTAAAATTTAATTGGAGGGGTGCCTGGGTGGCTCAGTCGTTAAGCGTCTGCCTTCGGCTCAGGTCATGATCCCAGGGTCCTATGATCTCTGCCCCACATGGGGCTCCCTGCTCCGTGGGAAGCCTGCTTCTCCCTCTCCCACTCCCCCTGCTTGTGTTCCCTCTCTGGCTGTGTCTCTCTCTGTCAAATAAATAAAATCTTTAAAAAAAAAAAATAATAGGGCGCCTGGGTGGCTCAGTCGGTTCGGCGACTGCCTTCGGCTCGGGTCATGATCCTGGAGTCCCGGGATCGAGTCCCGCATCGGGCTCCCTGCTCGGCGGGGGGTCTGCCTCTCCCTCTGACCCTCTTCCCTCTTGTGCTGTCTCTCATTCTCTCTCTCAAATGAATAAATAAAATCTTAAAAAATAATAAAACTGGAATTGGCACTATCTGGGATTTCAAATAAACAAAAAAAATTTTTTTTTACTGTATGTCCCAAATATTGCATATCTGAAAATCAAATTCAATTGGAATTGGCATCATCTGGAGTTACACTGGAGATAAACAACACATAGCTTTTTTTCTGTTTAAGTGTGTTCCAAGTGTCCTTCCTCATTTACCTGAAATTCAGACTGACTTGAATTCAAATACATGTCCTGTATTTTTATTTACGGCATCTGGCAATGCTAGTCTAGGATCTGCTGCTACTACCTTCTGTCTTGATTCTTGCCTGAAATTCTATCCAGGTTATAAGCAGGAAGTTGAAAGCTATTGGTCCTTGGATTATCAGGAACATGGGTTACCTACTATCATCCACATTTTACTGGATTTTCTTGTAGAAATAGGTGCCTGATTCTTAAATGACAAGACGTATATGTATATAGATCTCCTTCCTGTCCCCTCCCCTTCCTCCTGATCACTGATCTTAGGGACACTGCACATCCCAGGGGTTGCCCTCTGGTTGAGGGGACGAAGGCAAACTTTGAGCAGAGCCAAAGGCCCTTGAGATTTGCTGCTCATGGTGTTCCAAGGGCCTCTCACAGGGTAGAGACAGACTCAGAAATTCTTAATGGGTTTCTTTTTTGCATCTAGGGAATGAACCACTGAGGACAAAGGTTTTGGGTAGATCAAGTGGCTTCTCTGTTTCTGATGTTCTATTTGCTTCCAGCTCATTTGTGTTCAGGGAGCAGCTATTTGAGCAACAAAGAGCCCTTCACTTAGACCTGACAGCACCTTCAGTTTATGCGGGGAACATCTGAAAATATCGTTAGTGAGGCCCCACCTCGGACCCATTATATCCACATTCCTGAGGAGGTGGGGGCAGAGCAGACCTAAATCTCGTCTTTTTAAAGCTGCTCACGTGATTCTAATGTGCATCAAGGCTGTTTAGAAAGGCATAGTCTTTCAATTAAATTCACGTGTGACTTGCATGTTTTTTTTTTTAAGATTTTATTTATTTATTCATGAGAGACAGAGAGAGAGAGAGAGAGGCAGAGGGAGAAGCAGGCTCCCAAGGAGCAGGGAGCCCAATGCGGGACTCGATCCCAGGGCCCCGGGATCATGACCTGAGCCGAAGGCAGACGCTTAACCATCTGAGCCACCCAGGCGCCCACTTGCATGCCCTTTTGTTGGCATGTTCTTATTCTGGGGACATTTCTTCATCCTGAGACAAAACCTCCTCCTTACTCCACACACACTCCACTTTTCCACTAATGCATCTTAAATGTCTTACCTGAAATGCTTTTTTTTCTTCATCAAACTTGTTTCATAGTTTTTTTCTTTAATTGAGCTCAAATTCATACAACATACAATTATTTTAATGTGTACATTTTGGTGGTATTTAGTATATTCGCAGCCTTGTGCAGCCATCCCCTTTGGTTCCCTAAACATGTTCATCACCCCAAATGAAATGTGAACCCATTAGGCTGTCACCCCACATTCTCCTACCCTGCTGTCCATCGGCTTTCTGTCTCTATGGATTTACCTATTCTGTGTATTTCATATAAGTGGAAGCATACAACATGTAACCTTTTAGTGTCTAGCTTCTTCTACTAAGCATAATATTTGTTGAGGTTCATCCACATGGTAGCATGTATCTGAACCTGATACCTTCTTTTTTAATGACTGAATAATATTCCATTGTATGGATATTCCACATTTCATTCCCTCATGTGTCGATGGACAGAAGTTTTCCCCCGTCTGAGTTTTGTGAGTAGTGCTGCTACGAATATGTGTGTAAAAGTGTTTGTGCATCTGTACTCATTTCTTTGGGGTGGATACCCAGGAGTGGAATGGCTGCATTAGAGGGTAACCCCCTACTTTTCTTGACTCTTCAGGCTGTTAGATTGACTATTCTCCCCCTTGTGTTAACCATTGTTCAGTAAATATTTGGGTGCCAGCAGTGTGTTGGGCAGTGTTGGAATAAAATGGTGAGCAGGACCAAATCTTGGTGTCCTCCCTGTTAGGCTTGAGAGCTTGCACCAGGGCTATTTTCTGCCTCCCATAACTGGCATGAAGTGGGCCCTCATTATTAGGTTGAACCTTATTAACTTTCTGTCTGTGTAGATATGAAATCGTGGAGATCTTGGCAATCTGTACCTGATCCAGCCTGGTAGTTATTGAAGTGATTCTGTAGGGCAGAGGCTCAGATGGGCAAGGCTGTTGCCGACTTACTGTGCGGTTCCTAAAGGTTATGATGCATAGTGATACTGTATTTCTTGCAATCTTGGATTTCTTTGGTTCTTTTTTTGTTTAAATGTAACCGGCATAAGGCACAGACGTCTTTTTTTCCTTAGGTTTTTATTTATTTTAAAGATTTATTTGACAGAGAGACACAGCGAGAGAGGGAACACAGGCAGGGGAGTGGGAGAGGGGAGAAGCAGGCTCCCCGCTGAGCAGGGAGCCCCATGCGGGGCTTGATCCCAGGACCCTGGGATCATGACCTGAGCTGAAGGCAGACGCTTAATGACTGAACCACCCAGGTGCCCCTTTTGGTTTTTATTTAAATTCCAGGTAACACACAGTGTAATATTAGTTTCCGGTGTATAATTTAGTGATTGAACACTTCACCCAGTGCTCATCACAAGTAAAGCACAGACATTGTAAGTATACAGCATTGGGGGAAATAATGAAAAACAAAAGCTCCTGCCAGCCCAGAAAACCTCTGCACAAAATTTAAAAAGTTCTATTCTTGACTAAGCATTAAGCCAGACTGCAAAGTGTGTCACAGGCAATCCACAGAAGAGAACACAAAGGCAGATAGAAATTTGGCCCTTCTCATAAAGCCGGGCAGATAGAGCCGGTCACAGATATGTTCTCAAGATAAACGATAACTGGTCGTTAAGTACGAGGACTTGTGTGAGAGTTGACAGCAACATTTGATACGTGTCTTTCATCCTAAATTTACCTGGTAATTGGGGTGGCCATTTGTGTGAGCTAATGGTCTTTCACCAAAAAAGTAATGAAACTTACAGCTTCTCTAGGATGGGCAGGTAATCACAACGTGGAACCAGGACCTAAATTAAAGTCCCAGAGACCAAGGGATGGGGTGCTATCTCCCTTGGCATTTACACCTCAAAGGTGGTAACAGCAGCAAGAGGCAATTTAGACTTTTCAGATACTTCTGTGCATCTCAAAGGGACAGAGAAAGAATTTATAATGACAAGTTTGCTAAAGAAATGGCCTAATCAAAGGAAGGGGCAGCCACTTGTCTACTCCCTGTTTCTATGATTTTTTACTTTTAAGATTACACATGTAAGTGATACCATGCATTATTTGTCTCTGTCTGGCTTATTTCACTTAGCAAAAGTTCTTCCAGGCAAATCCGTGCGGCAGGGGATTGGAAGATGGGGGAGATAGGGAGAGATTGGTAAAAAGGTACAACTTTTAGCTATAAGATAAGATCTGAGGATCTAATGTAAAACACGGTGATTGTACTTGATAACACAGTATTATATAACTGAAATTTGAGTAGAACTTGAATGTTTTCACATGTATATATAGTAAGTGAGGTGATGGAGGTGTTAATTCACTCGATGGGGGGAACCCTTCATTGGGCTCTCTGCTCATTTATCAAATCACCACAATATACAATTTAAATATCTTACAGTTTTGTCAATTATACCTCAATAAGACGGAAATCTAAAAATGAGGAAAATCCTTTCCCCCTTTTACACGAGTAAAAATTAATGTTAACTTTTTAAAAATTTAAATTCAATTAGCCAACATATAGTACACCATTAGTTTTTGATGTACTGTTCAATGATTAATTAGTTGCCTCTAACACCCAGTGCTCATCACAACACGTCATCTTTATCCATTCATCTGTTGAAGGACCTTTCAGTTCCTTGTTAATATTTTTTTATGGTGAAAAAATTTAGATTTAGCCAGCTGGACTCAGTTTAGATGATCCCAATTTTGTTGGCAACATCCAAACCATCATAGTCAGGAGCCAGTCAAACATAGGCCTTCTCTCCATCAGGCCTGATCAAGGTGTTCATCTTGGCCACGCCAATGTCACAGAGCTTCTTCATAGCCTGTTTGATCTGGTGCTTGTTGACCTTGACATCCACAATGAACACAAATGTGTTGTCTTCTATTTTCTTCATGGCTGACTCAGTAGTCAGAGGGACCTTGATGATGACCTAGTGATCAAGCTTGTTTCTCCTGGGGGTGCTCTTTCGAGGATATTTGGGCTGCCTTCAGAGACGCAGTGTCTTGGGTCATTGGAATGTAGGTGATGTGCGGATCTTTTTTTTTTTTTTTTTTTTTTTTTTTTGTGACTGGACACCTTTCAGCACTGCTTTCTTGGCCTTCAAAGCCTTGGCTTTGGCTTTGGCTTTGGCTTCGGCTTTGGGAGGGGCAGGGGCTTCCTTCTTAGCCTTTGGCACCATCTTCGTAAAAGGGGTCCTTGTTCACTTTTGATTCAGACTTGTCCTGATAGCAGCTTAATGCCTTTTATATATATTGCATTGCACCCTCTCCTGTTTGACCCTGAATATTTCCAGTGCTCTAGAATGCCTCCAAGTGCCCCTCCCAGGCTCCCCCAGCACTAATCACTATTCTAAATTCTATCATGGTGGGTTAATTTGAGTTTCATATAAAGATATTATGCAGTGTGTACCTGTTGTGATCGGGACTCTTCTGCTCAACATAGTAATTGTGAGGTTGACTCATGCTGTTGCGTGTGTTGTTTTGCTTTTATATTTCTGTATAGAATGCCATTGTATGGATGTAGCACATTTCCACATTGGTGGACACTTCTTCCAAGTGTTTGACTATCATCAGTTAGAGTTGCTGTAAACATTCTTGTTCAAGTCTTTTGGACATGTGCCTGGGAGGGGAATTGCAGGATCTGTGCACGTGTAGCTCTAGGATTTGCTGCCACGCAGCTGTACATAGTGGCCGTATCTTTTCACACTCCTATAGGGAAGGCAAGGTTATTCAAGCTCATCGGTGACAACACTGGATGTCAGCCCTTACCATTTTAGCTCCTCCGGTTGGGGTATAGAATTATTTCCCTGGGATCTAATGGAAATTTTCTGATGAGTCCTGATGAGTGGTGTCTCAATGTGGTTTTGATTTGAGTTTCCCTGATGGCTAATGATGATGAACATTTTTCATGTGTCTGTTAGCCATTTGTATGTCTTCTTTGGAGAAGTGTCTGTTCATGTCTTCTGCCCATTTTTTGACTTGATTATTTGTTTTTTGGGTGTTGAGTTGGAGAAGTTCTTTATAGATCTTGGATACCAGCCCTTTATCTGTAGTGTCATTTGCAAATATCTTCTCCCATTCTGTGGGTTGCCTCTTTGTTTTGTGGACTGTTTCCTTTGCTGTGCAGAAGGTTTTTATCTTGATGAAGTCCCAAAAGTTCATTTTTGCTTTTGTTTCACTAGCCTTTGGAGATGTATCTGGAAAGAAGTTGCTGTGGCCGATGTCAAAGAGGTTACTGCCTATGTTCTCCTCTAGGATTTTGATGGATTCCTGTCTCACATTGAGGTCTTTCATCCATTTAGAGTTTAGCTTTGTATATGGTGTTAGAGAATGGTTGAGTTTCATTCTTCTGCATGTGGCTGTCCAATTTTCCCAGCACCATTTATTGAAGAGACTTTTTTCCATTGCATACTTTTTCCTGCTTTGTCGAAGATTATTTGACCATAGAGTTGAGGGTCCATATCTGGGCTCTCTATTCTGTTCCATTGGTCTATATGTCTGTTTTTGTGCCAGTACCATGCTGTCTTAGTGATTACTGCTTCGTAATACAGCTTGAAATCGGGCAACGTGATGCCCCAGCTTTGTTTTTCTTTTTCAATATTTCCTTGGCGATTCGGGGTCTTTTCTGATTCCATACAAATTTTAGGATTGTTTGTTCCAGCACTTTGGAAAATGTCATTGGAATTTTGATCGGGATGGCATTGAAGGTAATAGATTGCTCTGGGTAGCATAGACATTTTAACAATGTTCATTCTTCCGATCCATGAGCATGGAATGTTTTTCCATCTTTTTGTGTCATCTTCAATTTCTTTCATGAGTGTTGTGTAGTTCCTGGAGTATAGATCCTTTACCTCTTTGGTTAGGTTTATTCTGAGGTATCTTATGGTTTTTGGTGCTACTGTAAATGGAATCATTCCTCTAATTTCTCTTTCTACAGTGGCATTGTTAGCCACTGGTTTCTGTGCATTGATTTTGTATTCTGCCACATTACTGAATTGCTCTATGAGTTCTAGTAATTTGGGGGTGGAGTCTTTTGGGTCTTCCATATAAAGTATCATGTCATCTGCGAAAAGAGAGTTTGACGACTTCTTTGCCAGTTTGAATACATTTTATTTTTTTGTTGTCTGATTGCTGTTGCTGGGACTTCTAGTACTATGTTGAATAACAGTGGTGAGAGTGGGCATCCTTGACGTGTTCCTGATCTTAAGGGAAAGGCTCTCAGCTTTTCCCCATTGGGGATGATATTCGCTGTGAGTTTTTCATAGATGGATTTTATGAACTTGAGGAATGTTCCCTCTATCCCTATACTCTGAAGAGTTTTAATCAGGAAAGGATGCTGTATTTTGTCAAATGCTTTCTCTGCATCATTTGAGAGGACCATATGGCTCTTCTCTCTCCTCTTATTAATGTGTTCTATCACATTGATTGATTTTCAAATGTTGAATCACCCTTGCATCCTGGGGATGAATCCCACTTGGTCGTGGTGGCTGATCCTTTTAATGTATTGTTGGATCCTATTAGCTAGGATTTTGTTGAGGATTTTGGATATATTCATCAGGGATATCAGTCTGAAACTCTCCTTTTTGATGGGGTCTTTGCCTGGTTTGGGGATCAAGGTAATGCTGGCCTCATAGTCTGGAAGCTTTCCTTCTGTTTCTATTTTTTGAAACTGCTTGAGGAGAATAAGTATTATTTCTTCTTTGAATGTTTGGTAGAATTTCCCAGGGAATCCATCAGGCCCTGGACTCTTGTTTTTCTGGGAGGTTTTTGATCACTGCTTCAATCTTGTTACTGGTTATTGGCCTATTCAGGTTGTCAATTTCTTCCTGTTTCAGTCCTGGCAGTTTATAGGGTTCCAGGAAGACCTCCATTTCATCCAGATTGCTCAGTTTATTGGCATATGGTTGTTGATAATTTCTAATTGTTTCTATGTCCTTGGTGTTAGTTGTGATCTCTTATCTTATTAATTTGGGTCCTTTCTCTTTTCTTTTGGATAAGTCTGGCCAGTGGTTTATCGATCTTATTAATTCTTTCAAAGAACCAACTTCTAGTTTCGTTGATCTGATCTACTGTGTTTCTGGTTTCTAATTCATTGATCTCTGCTTTAATCTTATTTCTCTTCTAATGCGTGGCTTAGGCATCGTTTGTTGCTTTTTCTCTAGTTCCTTAAGGTGTAGAGTTGGTGAATTCAGGATTTTCGGGTTTTTTTGAGTGAGGCTTGGATGGCTATGTATTTCCCCCTAAGACCACCTTTGCAGTATCCCATAGGTTTTGGACTGATGTGCTTTCATTCTTTTTTTTTTTAAAGGATTTTTTTATGTATTCATTCAAGACACAGAGATAGACAATATGAGCAGGGGGAGAAGCAGAGGGAGGGGGAGAAGCAGGCCTCCCACTGAGCAGGAAGCCCGATGCGGGGCTCGATCCCAGGACCCTGAGCTGAAGGCAACCACCCAAACAACTGAGCCACCCAGGCGCCCCTGTGTTTTCGTTCCTATTGGTTTCCATGAATTGTTTAAGTTCTTCTTTGATTTCCTGGTTGCCCAAACATTCTTTTTTTTATTATGCTATGTTAATCACCTTACATTACATCATTAGTTTTTGATGTAGTGTTCCATGATTCATTGTTTGCGTGTAACACCCAGTGCTCCATTCAATACGTGCCCTCTTTAATACCCATCACCAGGCTAACCCATCCCCCCATGCCCCTCCCCTCTAGAACCCTCGATTTGTTTCTCAGAGTCCATAGTCTCTCATGGTTTGCCTCCCCCTCCGATTTCCCCCCCTTCATTTTTCCCTTCCTACTATCTTCTTTTTTTATTAACATATAATGTATGATTTGTTTCAGAGGTACAGGTCTGTGATTCAACAGTCTTACACAATTCACAGCACTCACCATAACACATACCCTCCCCAATGTCTATCACCCAGCCACCCCATCCCTCCCACCCCCCACCACTCCAGCAACCCTCAGTTTGTTTCCCGAGATTAAGAATTCCTCATATCAGTGAGATGATATGATACATGTCTTTCTCTGATTGACTTATTTCACTCAGCATAATACCCTCCAGTTCCATCCACATCGTTGCAAATGGCAAGATTTCATTCCTTTTGATGGCTGCATATATTCCATTGTATATAAATCCCACATCTTCTTTATCCATTCATCTGTTGATGGACATCTTGGCTCTT
The DNA here is from genome assembly GCF_002201575.2 of Neomonachus schauinslandi. NCBI lineage: Eukaryota > Metazoa > Chordata > Mammalia > Carnivora > Phocidae > Neomonachus > Neomonachus schauinslandi. Next base: position 2,550,255 of record NC_058418.1, read on the forward strand.
TCCATAGTTTGGCAATTGTGGACTTTGCTGCTATAAACATTGGGATGCACGTACGCCTTCGGATCCCTACATGACCCAAACATTCTTGAGCAGAGTGGTCTTTAGCTTCCAAGTGTTTGAATTTCTGCCAAATTTTTTCTTGTGATTGAGTTCCAGTTTTAAAGCATTATGGTCTGAGAATATGCAGGGAATAATCTCAATCTTTTGGTATCGGTTGAGACCTGATTTGTGACCCAGTATGTGGTCTATTCTGGAGAAAGTTCTGTGTGTGCTCAAGAAGAATGAGCATTCTGTTGTTTTAGGGTGGAATGTTCTGTATATATCTATGAGGTCCATCTGCTCCAGTGTGTCATTCAAAGCTCTTGTTTCTTGATTTTCTACTTAGATGATCTGTCTATTGCTGAGAGTAGAGTATTGAGGTCTCCTACAATTAACATATTGTTATCAATGACTCTATTTTGGTTAGCAGTTGGCTTATGTAGATGGCTGCTCCCATGTTGGGGGTATAGATATTTACCATTGTTAGATCTTCCTGTTGGATAGACCCTTTAAGAATGATATAGTGTCCTTCTGTGTCTCTAACTACAGTCTTTAGTTTAAAATCTAATTTGTCTGATATAAGAATTGCTTCCCCAGCTTTCTTTTGAGGTCCACTGGCATGGAAGATGGATCTCCATCCCTTCACTTTCAGTCTGGATGTATCGTTAGGTTCCAAATGAGTCTCTTGTAGACAGCATATGGATGGGTCCTGTCTTTTTATCCAGTCTGCAACCCTGTGCTGTTTTATGGGAACATTTAGGCCATTCACGTTGAGAGTGATTATTGAAAGATATGTATTAATTGTCATCATGTTGCCTGTGAAGATGTTGTTTTTATAGATTGTCCCTGTAAATTTCTGTTGTAGATCACTCTTGGGGTCTTTCTCTTTTTATAGAGCGCCCCCCCCCCCTTAATAATTCTTGCAGGGCCGGCTTAGTGGTCACATATTCTTTCAGTTTCTGCTCGTCTTGGAAGTTCTGCATCTCTCCATCCATTCTAAATGACAGCCTTGCTGGATAAAGTATTCTTGGCTGCATGTTCTTCTCATTTAGTACCCTGAATATGTCTTGCCAGGCCTTTCTGGCTTGCCAGGTCTCTGTGGATAGGTCTGACGTTATTCTGATGTTCCTCCCTCTGTATGTAAGGAATCCCTTCCCCCTAACTGCCCTTAAGATGGTTTCCTTGGTTCTAAGATTTGCAAGTTTTACTATTACATGCTGGGGTGTTGGCCTGTTTTCCTTGATCTTGGGAGGGGTCCTCTCTGCCTCTAGGACTCGAATGTTTGTTTCATTCCCCAGATTAGGGAAGTTCTCAGCTACGATTTGCTCAAATACATCTTCTAGTCCTCTCTCTCCACTCCCTCCGGGATTCCAGTAATTCTGACATTGGAATGCTTCATGGTGTCACATTTCTCTGATTCTATTTTCATGGATTCTGAGTTGTTTTTCCCTGGCCTCCTCTTTTCCCTTTTTATCTATTATATTGTCTTCCAGGTCACTGATTCGTTCTTCTGCCTCACTTACCCTAGCCGTTAGATTATCTAAATTAGATTGGATCTCATTGATAGCATTAAGTTCTGCCAATTCAGCTTTCATTTCTGCCTTTAGAGACTCTATGTTGCCATTAGTTGACTTCTCCATTCTAGCTATTGTCTTCACAATTGCTAGCCTGAATTCCATCTCCGACATCTTGGTTATATCTGCATCCATTTGTAAATCTGCAGCATAAGTCATAATCTGAGTCTTTTCTATTTTGGGGGTTCCTCCTCCTAGTCATTCTGTTGATGGGGGGTTGAGGGAATGTATAGAGTCCAAACTATTGAACAGAACCCAAGCAAGATGCACCTGTTTTCTAGGGACCTTAGGGTTGCTGGCCTCTTGTTTTCCCAGCCTGTCTTCTGTGGGAGGGGCTTGCCACGCTGTTACTCAGGCAACCCTGTTTGGGCAGAGTTGCCCTGCCTCCTGTGGCAGGGAATGGGCACATTTTTTGGGGGGGGGAGCTTTTGTTCTCTGGTGGCTTTCCCTTGTGGCTTTCTGGCTTTCCCCCTCTCTTCTGAGAGAGCAGAAGAGACCGTTTCCAACCTTCTGCCTCAGAGCAGAGAGATCTCCGTTTGTTCTTCAGTGAGCTCTCCAGGCCACACTGTCTCCATTTCTGTCCGTGCTGCTATAAACTGCAGCGTCCTGGGTTGTGTGCCCCTCAGCAGCGCTCCCAGTTCTTGCCTCCAGGTTGGGGCATGTCTCGGCCCTTTGTGCTTCTAAAACTGCCAGCCGCCCCCAGTTCACACGTGTGGCCCCACTCTGGGTTTCCATCCGCGGGGCTGTCCTAAAGTCCTTTCCCTGTCTCTACTGGTCTGCGAGTCTGTGCCTGGTCCCCAGGTGGGAGGCTATCACTCCTCTGCGGTGTAGGATCCCTATGGCCAGGCTCCCTCCCCCTTCCATTTATCTTCCGATATCTGCCCACAGAATCACGACTCCCTGAATTGTACCTCGAAACCAACCGCTTGTGGTATTTTGTTTGTAGAGATCCAGATCTATCTTCTTACATCTCAGGCTGATTTCGTGGGTGCTCAGAGAGGTCTGGTAGATATCCAGCTCAATTCCGGGACCGGTTGGTCCCCTACTCCTCTGCCATCTCCCCCCCCCCCATTTTTTTCTTTATAACAATTTAAAGATGTCATTTCATTGTCACTTTTATACAATCGAGATAATTGACATACCTGTGTGTCACTGCTGTCTTAGAGAATGCAATGAGGTGACCAATCATAGTATAGAGTAAGTGTTCGGTATTGCTTTCCTCTTCGTGTACCAGTGCTGCTCTAGGTCCTGGTGGTGCAGCCCAGAACAGACACCCAAGGGAGTTTACATTCTTGCACCATAGAGAGATAGAGAAGTGTGCAGACACAGGTCGCAGGAAGTGCTACTGGGAGAAAGTAGAACAACTGTGTAGATTTGTTTTTGGAGGAGGAGAAATCCTGGCTCATGGTTTCAACTCTATTCCCTACAGGTTCTGTGGATGTAGCAGTTCCTGGGTGGAGCTAGAAATCTTGTGTGTTGGGCAAGATGAGCTCCTCCGTGAACGTCTCTTTTGACCATGGTTCCTGTAATAAGCTGCTGTCTTACCTGATTGGCCTGGATCAGTCTCAGCTGGAGGAATTCAAGCTGTGCCTCCAGTCCCCAGAGCTGCTGCTTGGGAACTTCCAGAAGATCCCCTGGGCAAACTTGAAAGCCAGTAATCCCATTAATCTGTTAGGTCTGTTGGGTGAATACTTTTCAGAAAGGCAGATATGGGAAGTGATCCTCAGCATCTTTGAGAACATGAATCTGACTGCATTGTGTGTGGAAGTTAGAGCAACGTTGAATGGTGAGTGGGTCCACAGGAGGGGTGGTTGGATGGACGGACAGATGGGGGTGGAGGGACAGAGGGGCATCTGCCTGGTGCACAGGGGAGCAAGGAGATGGTTGCTGGATTTTTATGGGGTCATGCCAAAATGCTAGCTACTCTTAAAAAATCTCCCTGCTGGGCTATGAGAGTTTCAGCTAAAGGTATAAAGTCTAACTAGCCTGGGAGGGAATGGTGACTCAGAGCAAAAAGGAGGAAAATGGGAGGTACACTCAGTTGTGGTGCAAACCTTCTTTTGAAAATACTTTCTCCTGGAGGGGAGGTGGGTGGGAGGATGGGGTAACTGGGTGATGAGAATTAAGGAGGGCACATGATGTGATGAGCGCTGGGTGTTACACACAACTGATGACTTATTGAATAGTACATCTGAAATTAATGATGTACTTTAAGTTGGCTAATTGAATTTAAATTAAAAAAAAAAATTCTTCCAATGCAGCTGTAGTATTAGGGAGTGATTTGAGTATAACAGGAATTTCATGTTTGCTTACACAGGATTCTTTTTCCTACAAGGGAAACACTAGGTAAATGCCAACAAAACAAAACAAAAAACTGCCCCCAGCTGAGCCAAGCCATGAAGGAATATACAAAATGTACATGCGCATACACACACCTCAAATATCTATCAGATACCCTAGCACGAGCCACACCCACCCAGAACTTACTGTCTGATTTTAGATCGCTCTTTCCGCGTCACAAAATCTCACAAGCTGTATCACTTGCCACACCCTCAAGTAAACGTCAGGCACTTTTTTTTTTTTTGTACCGTGCATGCTGTTTGTGCTGGTGTGCCTGGTGCACTGTTGTATCGTGTGGTTTTTAGTGGTAGTGATGTGCTTCATAACCAGTTAGCAGGTGTGGGACTGTGCTACTGTTTTTGTTGCTATCGTTTTTCTGAATGTATCACGGATTCCATTTTCCTATAAAATAAAGACCCGTGTGGTATTTATCCAGTTTTCTCTCTGCAGTGAGCCTGAGAGTGCATATACCACTTTATGGCAGAACCAGTTGTCTCTGAGACCAGTACAAAATCATCCTAACTTTTACTGGTACCTGTTATGAGCCAGGCATTGATCCTGATGCCTCCTGTGTTTGTATGTAGTCATAAGAAGAAGGTCCTGTTGTCCCACTTTTGTAGACAAGGAAATTGGGGCCCAGAGCTCAAGTGAGTTGCCCAAGGTCACAGAGCTGGTGACTTGAACCCAGGTAGTGGGTGTCCAGAGGCTCTGTGCTGGACTGTATACTGCTTCTCTTGCCCCAGATGAGGGCATGAGTTCTAAGCAGTGGGGATGGGAGCTGGCAACATGATACCTCCCACATTGGAGACTGAGTCTATGGAAATTCAGGCTCTGTGTATCTTGTGAGCAGGAGGATGGGGTGGGAACTAGATTTCCCTGTCTACCTGCCATCCTTTCTCCATCCCCTCTCCCCCCATCTTCCCCCTTCATTTGAAATCCCTCATTTACTCTTGTGTAGAATAGGCAGGTGTTGAGCAGAGAGTTAGAGAATGGAACCTAGACTCCTTAAATCCTGTTTTAGACTGACAATCCCAGAGGGAGGCATTTGCACAGAGAATGCCATTAAAGGAAGAACATCCTTTCTGGCCACTGGTCCCGTATGAAGGCTGTAGAGCCAGACCTGGCACATCAAAGGAGCCCATTCTTCCTGGTCCTTATTTGATTCCCACTTGGCCTTCTGAGGGGGTGTGGCATATGGAGGATACCTCGCGAGCAGGAAAAAGCCCTAGACCACATCATCTCCCCGGCAATGGGAGTGATGATATAAAAGTCCAGGGGATCAGGATAGCTTCTACTTCCCCCTTGGCTCCATCTTCTAGGAAATATGGCATAATGAGAGTCTCTGTGCTTGAATGATGCTGTGTTGTGAGTATGTGAATGCATGTGTGTTTGCGGGCACGTGTGTGCCATCTTTTGGGGGCCCTGGGTTTAGGAGCTCAGGTTTGGTGTCAGAGTGCCTGGATTCAAAGGTTGGCCCACCTAACCAACTGTAACCCTGGGGAAATGACTTACTCCTGGGCCCCTGTTCTCTCTTCTTGAAAACCTGGCCAGCTGTACCTACCTCTGAGTTTCTAGAAGGAAATGCTTAGAAGATGCTGGGCTCAGAGAAAGTTCTCACACATTCATTTATCTTTGGGGTAGTTTTTTCTGGATTCCAGGTGCTAGTTTGAGACAATGCCAGATGGACAGTATCAGAACTGGGAATGTCTTTGTCATCTTATGGCACATACTTTCCACCCTACCCAAGATGATGTCAACAGATTTTGGGTAGGTGAATCTGATTCAACAGGCTTTCCTAGGCAGACAAAGGGAAGTCTGAATTAGGATTTTTTTTTTTTTTTTAGGAAAATGGGACTTAAATTCTAGGCTGTTGTGTTGACTCTTGATAAGTGGCCCCAGCTAGATCTAGAGCCTTCAGTTTAATGTATCTAGATATAGATTGTGGCAGCAAGGCTATAATCTGGAGGTATCCCATCACTGGGTTTATGTGCAACAGAGGAATGCAATGTGTCATGTTGTGAAATGGAGCTATCGATGAGGGATGATCTTAGCTTACTGCACTATGCACATAAGATTTCCCATTCAGGTTCCCTGATCCTAAGTGAGCTGGCCTAAGCCTGGACAGACCCTACAGGTAGGCTCTGTGGGGCTCCACAGAATTGGGATTATATTGGCCAAGCTCACCATAGTGGAGACTGATGGGTAGTAGCTCTTCAAAGGAACATGGGGCATGAGGAGGAAGCCCAGGACCCAGCTGGCTACCCAGATCAAGTCCTGCAAACCTTGACAACCAATGGAATTATAAACATTAGAGCCATGTCTCTGTTAGAGCTATTATCCCTTACGGGGCATTGGCTTATAGCAGCTAAGCGCTGGGCAGTGGAATAGGAGTTATTGCTGTCTGAGTTAGACATGGAAGGGGCCCTTTAGCTCATGAGGAATAGGGCATTCAGAGTGGTTTTGTGAAATATATAGAGGGAGGCTTGAGTTAGAACCCAATTCTTGGTGCTTTTATTCCTATGGTATTCTGGTATCCAGAGATCGTAGAGTGGTTTCTATGTGCTGGGTGTTGTTCTGCATACTTGGGATAAGTAAGCAAACAGAGGCTAGCCATTTGTGTCCCTCCTTCAGTCGGGGGGGGGCGGGGGAAGAGAGGTACTGAACCTAAGAAATACATACACTACATAGTGTGTTAGGAGGTGACAAATGCAATGGAAAGAGAAAGTTGAATGGGGAGAGTCTTGAATGTGTGCCTGGTGATCAAGTGAAATACTGATCAGGACTGCCCAGCACCACTGAGCTAAAATTTGAGCAAAGACTCAGAGGTGAGGTTGTGAGCCACATGGGTATGGGGAGAGAGCATTCCTGACAGGGCATGGCTGGGTCCAAAGTACTTGAGTTGATGGAGCTGGAGGATGATTCCTTTGTCTCTTCAGTCTCAAGCCTGTCAGAGCAATACTTAGCTCTGTGGCGAGCATCCACCATTGGCCATTTTCAGCCTGGGTATCTCAATATCGCACCATCACTGTTTGTTTCAGAGATGGCACAAACATGGGTACCCCAAGATCCAAACCAGGAAGAAGCGGAGATGCCAGAAGAAGAAGAAAAAGGTTTGTATGCTACTTTATGGTGGAAAAATGTGGTGACAAATTGCTTGATGGGGCATCCATTTTATTGGGTCTATAATTGCCACCACCCCTGAAATTTTCTTCAATTGATAGCATGCGGGAAATTATACCATTCCCAACCTGTTCTTGCACTGCTGGTTATTGAATAATAAGTTACTATAAACTGGATAATTTCTCTGACTCCACTCTCTGCTCTTAGATACCAGTGTCTGTTTCCGGACTTTGTAATTTGTTGCATTAATAGGTAACTTTTTTTTTTTTTTTTTTGGTACCAGTTGACTGTTGGAGATTTTCATGTTGACAAAGTAATACATGCAGCTATGGAACAGTTGGTTTTCTCAAATATATGTACTGGTGTATAATCCAGAAAATATCATGGAAACCTAAAACTTGTAATGAAAAACCTCAATCCATTGCTCAACCCTTGAGTTCTATAGAAGCAACTATATGCCATTCTTGCTCAAAAAGGATTAACATCTACTGTAACCTCTTGGTTTTTCAATCAGTTATCATGGTAGTTAAGTATCTCCAATTATTTTTGTGGAACAATCAATTTTCAGTGTCGTGGATATAAATCAATGCTGAGCCACATGATACATCAGGAATACATGCTATATTTCTTTTCTAGGGCTGCCATAATAAATTACCACAAACTGAGTGGCTTAAATAACATGTTTACTCCCTCACAGTTCTGGATTAGTCCAAAATTAAGGTGTCGGCAGGGTCATGCTTCCTCCTGGGGTTTGCGGGGAGCCTCATCCTTGTTTATCTGGCTTCGGGTGGCATTCCTGGATTTGTGGCTGCATCCCTCCAATTTCTACCTCTGGTCACACGGCCACCTCCTATTGTGTGTCAGAATTCTGTCTCTTGTGAGAATACATTTGACTGCATCTAGGGCAATACAGGATAAGTTCTTCTCTTTAAGGTCCTTATATTTGCTACACAAGGTTCTGGGGATTAGGACGCCAACATATTTTTTGGGGGGGGGGCACTGTTCAGCCCACTATATATGCCTGTTTGGGGGAATCATTGCCTGTTTTTGTTTGAGTTAATAATTGCTTTTTAAACTTTCCATGCAATTATCTCCAAATTCTTCGGGAAGTATAATGTAATCGGATGTAACAAGAAATCCCTCAGCTTCCTCATCACTATTTCTAGACCGTTTCCTGAAGCTGAACATCCTTCCCTAGTCTGTATCAGTTGCCATGGATTTCTCATCCTGGGACTTGATTTAATCTCGAATTCTATTTTCTACTCTCAAATGTTGTCCCCCCCCCCCCTACTTTGCCCTAACTTCTATGTCCATCTGTCTTTTTCACTGCTGTTACAGGAGACCCATTTTATGGTAACTTAGGAAAGTCAATATGAGGAAATTTGAGAGCTTGCCTGATAATTTCTCTAGTGCACCATTGGTGAATGGCTTGGGTGTAATTGTCCAGCTTGAAAGTCCTTCTCCCTCAATGTTTCTGGTGTTCCAATGTCCTCTAGTGCCTAGTGTTGATAAATCTTGATAACTTGTGATTTTTTTTTTTTTTTTTTGCATTGTATACGACCCATGACCTATCTTTTACACTATGAAAACTTGTGGGGTCCTCCATCCCTGTGTTCTGAAATGTCACAGGGTATCTAGGTTTGTGGTCCTTACCCTCTTGATTAGGTTGGATACTAAGCAGGACATTTAAATGTAAAAAGTGCTCTTCTGCTCTCAAATAGTCTTGTTATCTTTTTGGCATTAATCATTCCTTCGCTGTTCTTTTTCTACAACTCTAATTAGGTGTTGTGTTTCCTGGGACTAACATTAGATCATAACTTTTTTTTTTCTTTCACAAAATTGACTTTTATTGTGTATAGTTGACACAATGTACATTAGTTTCAGATGTACAACTTAGAGATTCAACAAGTTTATACATTATGCTGTGCTCACCGTGTCATTGCCATCCGCCCATTACATCGCTACTACAATATCATTGACTATATTCCCTGTGCTGTGCCTTTTATTCCTGTGACTCATTCATTCCATAACTGGAAGCCTCTATCCCTCCTTCATCCATTTTACCCATTCCCCCAATCATAACTTTTTAATCCCATGCTACCATCTGTTTTTGTTAAAACCGTTTGAAAGATTACTTCAACTTTCTATCATACCTTCCACGAAGCCTATTTCATCAATAATATTTGTAATATCGAAACTTTTAACTCAATGTCTTCTTTTTAAATGTAATACCTTTCGAATTTTTTTTTTTTTCCAACTTTTGGAGCACCTTTTGGTTCCCAGAGCTACCTGTTTCTTGGTTAGAGTAAAGTGATTATACAAGCAAATATAAATGGTACAATGTGCTTAATATTTTAAAGTTTCTCCTATATAGCCAATTAATTCTACAAAGGTAGCAAGCTTAAAAAATTGGTGTGTGTTCTTCCAGCTTTTCTTCATGAATTAGATTATATGTCAGTTTGTAATGCTTGTCATTTGATACCTTGATCACACCTTTATACAAACCTATCAGCTTCACATTTTAATAGCTACTTAATATACCATTGAATGCATAGGTCATGGCCTGTAGCTTACCCTGTCCTGTTGGTAGAAATTTAGGCTTCTGGGTGTGTGCATATTAAACAGTATTTGATAAACATCCATGACCTATTGTGTCCATCTGCAAGTATTTCTGCAGAAGATGTGCCTAAACTAGAACTCACGGATCAAAGCACATACAGAAACTATGATGCAGCTAAATTGATCTTCTAAAAGACTGTATAAAGTTATGTCTCTCATGATATTTCAGGTGTTTGTTTTACTGTCCTTTTATCAACAGATTCTTTAAAAAAAAATTGCCAACTTGATAAAAAATACTGCCCTGATTTGATACTTGGTTTGCATTTGTTCTGTGAGTGAGTTGAAAACTGTAATTGCTTTTAGCCTGTTTATTTCTTGCAAAATGACTGTTTATTCTCCCCCTCTTCTTTTGGGTGCTTGCTCTATTCTTTATTGACTTGTAAGAGCACATTGCATATAGAAAATGAATGACCTCTTGGTCTGTCCCGTAGACGGCAAGTATTCCCCCTCATGCAGTTTTTGTCTTTCAAATTGACATGTGTTGTGTTTGTGTTCTGCTTTATATCTTCTGGATGGCAAGACTGCTTCTCCACTTGGTTGGGGTGGGGGAAGGGAAGGGGAGCCCTGCCATAGCTGCCACCTGAGTGTAGATCCACATGTTCTCCAGCTCTTGTTGTGTGGTTAGAGAACAAAGGCAGGGGGAGATGGATTACCTGGTTCTGAGGAAGAAGGTCCCACACGAGTCCACCTTTGGTCCATAAGATCCATTTCTTAAATGTTGTGTGATCAAGTTTTGGGGTTTAATCAGTCCAGAACAGTCCATGTTTGGAGATGGGGTAAAGCTCTGTGAGGTTGAATATTTGAGGAATGCCAGCCTTCAGAGACCTGTGATAATCTGAACAGAAAGGGCCCCACCTCCAGAAAATGACTTTGCCCTTCTGGTGAGTAAAAGAAAAATGCTTTTCCATTCTTTCCTGCTTATTTGGAACTTAAAAGGGGACCGAGGTTCAAAGAATTTGATGTGTCCACAAAGCATTGCAGCCCTAAGCATTAGTTCTAAATCTTAAAGAAAATGCAAAGGCAGGCCTTTGGTATTCCTACTCTCCTGTTCTTTATGAGAGAGAGAGAGAGAGAGAGAGAGAGAAAAAGAATCATCCACCAAGATATTTAAGTCACAAACCTAGAATGCATGTACAACTCCATTTTCCTTAGCATTCCCCACACCCTCATTATTAGAAATCATTAATAATACTACTGGTTCTACTTTCAATATATACCCTAAGTCCATTCATCTTATTTTCAATACTATGCTCTAGTTCTTCACAGGCTCTGCTCAAGTATTTCCACAAAGAACCAGGGACCTATTGTTGTTGCTATTATGTTATCAATGGATATGTTTGACCAACCCTACCTACTTTTGCTTAGACAACAGAAGCAGCTTAATAAGTGGGCTTCTTGCTTTCTTGCACCATAATCCTCTCTCTAAGCAACAGTGACCTTTTAAATATGGAGATTGTGGCTTATCATCTCTTGGCCTTCAGAACAAAGATACTCATGACCAGCCCTTCCCCACAGTTGAGTGCCCCTGTCAGGCACTTTGCTCACTCTGCTCTAGAATGTTCTTATTCCTGTCTCAGGGCATTTGCACTAGCTCTTGCACCCTGCCTAAAAGCCTCTCTTTCTACATCTTGGACTGGCAGCATCTCGTGATTATGGTGTTAACTCTCCTGCAGAAGCCGCCACAGATCCCTTCCCCCCCCCCCCTTCAAAGGGCATTCTCAGTCTCTCTTGTGTTCTCTGTATTTGTTTTTGTATATCCTCGAGCTATTCTGCTACCTTTGCTACTTTGTACCACCATGCTGCTCCTTCCAAAAGTTAGACCCTTGAAGGTAGAACTTATTGTCTTGTTTAAGGCTTTATATAAAAACTTACTATTCCTAAGGCCAAAATTCATTCTGACCATTGTTGTGTTCTGTTTTGCCTCACTTCTCTGTTTTAGTTCACAGAAGAAGATACAGAGAGAAGATGAAGGCTAAAATATTGATGATGTGGGACAACATGCCTTGGCCTGAAGGCCATATATATCTCCGCAATGTGACTGAGAAGGAACATGAAGAACTGAAGAGCCTCCTGTATCCGAACAGGACTGGAGCCCAGCCACAGACGATAGTCTTAGAGGGAGTAGCAGGGGTTGGGAAGACCACCCTGGCAATGAAGGCCATGCTGCATTGGACAGAGGGCTTGCTCTTTCAGCAGAGGTTCTCCTATGTTTTCTTTATCAGTTGCCATAAACTTAAAGAGATGAAGGATACCACATTTGCTGCCTTGCTTTCCTGGGACTGGCCTGACTCCCAGCCTCCCATTGAAGAGCTCATGAGTCACCCTGAGAGGCTCCTGTTTGTCATCGATGGCTTTGAGGAAATGGACCTGCCCTCCAACTTGGACAACAGCCCACCATGTACAGACTGGTATCAGCGACTCCCAGTCAACAGAATCCTGCTCTACTTATTGAGGAAAGAATTGGTTCCCATGGCTACCTTACTGATCACAACCAAGGAGTATAGAACCAAGGATCTTAAAAAGTTGTTACTGAATCCATGGTTTATACAAATCTTAGGGTTCACAGAGGGAGACAGGGAGGAATATTTCATCAGGTACTTTGGTGACCAAAACAAAGCTAAGAAAATCTTGCGTTGGGTGAGAAAAAATGAAAACCTGTTTTATTTCTGCTCTGCCCCCATGGTGTGCTGGATCGTGTGTTCCTGCCTGAAGCGGCAGATGGCAAGAAATCCTTGTTTCCAGCTAAGCACCCAGACCACCACCAGTCTGTATGTCTACTTTTTCTCCAGCTTGTTTGCCAAAGCAGAGGTGAGTTTGTCAGACCAGAGCTGGTCAGAGCAGTGGAGAGCCCTCTGCTCTCTGGCTGCAGAGGGGATGTGGTTTTGGAATTTCACATTTGCAAAAGAGGACCTCGAACACAAGTGCCTGGAAGCACCTCTCATTGACTCTCTCCTCAGGCTGAATATTCTTCGAAAGGTCAGTGACTGTGAGGAGTGTGTTACTTTCACTCACCAGAGTTTCCAGGTGTTTTTGGGGGCCATATTCTATGCACTTGGGGGGACAAAAGGATCCGTTGGCAGTCCTGCAAAGCATGAAGAGATGAAGGTGCTACTGAATGATGCTTTGGCTGACACAAACTTGTATTGGAATCAGATGGCTTTTTTTTTCTTTGGTCTTTTAAAAAGAAACTTAGCAGGAGAACTGGAAGCTGCTTTGCATTGTAAAGTGAGTCGCAGGATAGTGGATGAATTATTAGAATGGGCAGAGGAATTAGGAAGTTATGACATTTTCTCCAACCGTTTTGAATTCCTACACTTTTTTGAGTGCTTATATGAGACTCAGGAGGAAGACTTTGTAAGGCAGATTTTGAGTCCTCTCCTTGAAGCTGACCTTGATATTTTCGGGAATCTACAACTCCAAGTTTCTTCATTTTGCCTAAAGCACTGTCGAAAGTTAAGTAAGCTAAGGCTTTCTATCACCGTTCCCATCCCTCAAACGGAATTGACTTTCAACGTGGAAACTTTGGAGTGAGTAATGCAAACCATTTCCCTCCCAGGTTTCTTCCCAGGCTCTGCCCAAGTTCTTCCATGAAGAACTGGGGATATGTTATCATTGGTTATGATTGACCAAACCTTCTAGGTCGCTCCAACCCAGGAGGCCATTTTCCTTTAGGTGTCATATAGGATTCCTTGGCTACTTCCATTGATCTACTTTGAGGTAGAGCTTCTATCTCAGGCCCTGCATAGTGAAGATGTATGTGCCAGACATTGTGCTAAGACCTCTACTTATATCTGACTGATGCCCATTGTTGAATGGAGGGTGGAGTGTTATTGCCATTCGTAGATGAGAAAACTGAATAAAAACAGAATTTGCTTATGTCAGTGTGGCCACTAAGCAGCTCAGCTTGAATCAATTGAACCAGAGCTCCAGAGCTCAAAATGCTGGTGCCCCTCCTTTGAGCATGAGTTGGGGTGGGGGTGGGTCCAATGGTGTCAACTATATCCTGAGGTTTGTTATGAAGAGTTTGTCCCTTTGTCTCCTGGAAGAAGAATCCCAGAAATACTTGAACTACTTTTGGTTCTTACCCTATGACCTTCTTCCATTGCTGACACTGTGGACTTCCAGCCTAAGAGGTAAAGAGATCTCAGTGTTCTAATTATTTCAGGCCCTAAGGGTGTTTTCTAAACTCCTCTCATGAGACAGGGGCTGCTATGTGTTCACAAATCCTTTCTTGTTTAACCCTCAGACCTACAAAAAATACCAGTTCAATTTTGGTTGTACAAATAGAAATTCTGAGAAGACTAATCTCTTTGTGTTCACCCAGATTGGAATATTAGTAAGATGTTTGGTCTCGGGGTCTCGGAGTCATAAATGTTCAATATATCTTGGCTGACGTTTGTCCAGTCTTAGATTCCCTAAAGCCTAAATAGGGGACTTTATTTAGGTAGCATTCACTGTTGGGTTACATGAGTAAGTGTCCTTACTACTAAATGTTTTCCCTAGGATAATACCACTTATTGTAAGGATTAATACTCCATCAACACCGTTCCTCACCTTACACATAATCACCCTAAGGCTGAAGGAGATTTCATGTCTTCCTTAATGGCAATAACAGACCTTCTGATGTGAAGGTCAGTCCCTGTTTCTCTACAGTACAGTTTCTTTTCCTAAGTGGTTTTTAATTCTGTCTGTATCTCAGAATTAATTGGATGTTAAACATATGAATGCATGGACATGTGTACACACACACAAATACAAATATGCTAAGGTTAGAAACAACTAACCAATGCTATAATTCTGGGCTCACCATGTAGAACTTTATATCCTTGGGTGCTTTAATGTGTTTCTTCTACTTTCTTCATTGGAGATAAAAAGTTTAATTCATGACTTGGATGCTCTTTTACTCTTGTAAATGTTGAGAACCTACCACATTAAGGAAATACTAAATAATTAGAACTTTTTTATTATGTTCAGTTAGCCAACATATAGTACATCATTAGTTTTTGATGTAGTGTTCAATGATTCATTAGTTGCATATAACACCCAGTGCTCGTCACAACATGTGCCGCCCTCAATACCTATCACCTGGTTACCCCATCCCCCCACCCCCTCCCTTCTGTAACCCTAATTTTGTTTCCTGGAGTCCAGAATCTCTCGTAGTTTGTCTCCATCTCTGATTTCTTCCCATTCAGGTTTCCCTCCCTTCCCCTGTGGTCTTCCACACTATTCCTTATGTTCCACATAGGAGGGAAACCATATGATAATTGTCTTTCTCTGCTTGACTTATTTCACTTGGCGTTATCCCCTCCAGTTCCATCCATGTCGATGCAAATGGTAGGTATTCATCCTTTCTGATGGCTGAGTAATATTCCGTTGTATGTATAGAACCCTCCTAAGTTCTAAATATTTGCATAAACCTTTTTTTAAATCACAAAATCCTATGAGGGTAAGTTTTATTAAGTACATTTAGAGATAGACAATTGGAGCACAGAGATTAAATCATAGGTAATGCAGCTCTGAATTTATCTTAAGTCTGTTTGACTTGAAGTCTGAATGTGTAAGGATTAAACCAATGGCCACCTCACCTCACTTATGTGGTCGCTTTCCTCTGAAAAGGCTGGTTGAGGATTGTTGGAATAAAACATCTGGGACTTTAAGAACTATACTTTTGGGGTCATGATTTTCCTGTCCAGCACTCTAGCAAATTCCTTCATTTCCAGTGGGTCTCTTTTTGTCTTCTGTAGACCACACTCTGAGCATCGGTTGAGGTTCACTTCAGTAACCCTTCTTTCTCTCTCTCATAAATGACAAGGCTGCCTTCCAAGATACATCAGTGGCAGGATATTTGCTCCATGTTTTGCAATGGGAATGTGAGTGAGCTGGACCTGAGTAACAGCAAGCTTAACACTTCTTCAATGAAGAAACTCTGTTACGAGCTGAGAAATCCAAGGTGCAAGCTCCGAAAACTGATGTAAGTATGACACACACTTTGAATAATTCCGTCAGAGAATAATCCAACATTTTTCTCTTGATTATTGCAGTGAGTATCTATTTTCCAGAAAGTAAGCTCAGGTGCTTGGGATAATAAACATGTTTGTATGAGTTGAGGCCAAGACCTGGTACTCTGTCATGAGTCATCTTGTGTGAAGCTGCTGTTTTGAGCTGAATATGAAGGAGTAGAAAACTTGTAGGATGTGATTGGGACAAAGCACTTGAGGAGACCCAGAGTTTATGTAGAGTCCATGTGAAGTGTTGAGTCTTATGGAAAGGTGGGTGGTTTGTGGTAAAGAATTTGTTCATTCAGTGGATATCTAATGAGCATCTCTTCTCCATTCTGAGGTTATAGCCATGAACAGAATGGATAATTCCTGCCTTCATGGAGCTTACAGTGTTGGAGAAATGAACTTAAATGACCAGAGTAGTGTATGAGACAGTGAAATCTCCCAAAGCAGGAGGAAATCTGTTCAGGGACCCTGGGTGTGGAAGAGGAGGCTTTGTGTTGTTAGATAGAGAAAGCAGAAGGGCCTCTCCTATCTAAAAGTTTTCTGAATAAAGACCTACTCATTGGAGCTGAAGCCTCGTTTTGGACTGAAACCTCTCACATGATGTAAATAGAGATCACAGGGTGCCAAATCTGGCTTGAAGGTAGGGAATAATGGAGGTGGCCATTGAAGGAGAAGCCAGTAAGAGCTACCTGACTGAGGACAGACAATGACTCTTACAGTTGGAGAAGGTGTTAGGTTGGGTGCTCTGGAGTCCATGCCAACTAATTCTGCCCTACTGTCCCTCTGCAATTCAGTGCTACCTTGAGGTCTGAATATCAGATGTATGCACTGATTCAGTGAGTTAACAGCAGATTTGGCAGTAATGATTGGACTCAAACTTCAATGTATTGTGAGCTGAATCAAACCCACAGGAGGCAGCCTTAAACATCTTTTATTAGGATATGGCTTTTTCATCCTCCCTCCCTCCCGTCTGTTTTGGTCTTATCACTTAGTCCTAAAGTGGGGAGAAACAGATTTAAGAAAAAACAAGAGGAGAGGTGTTCTCATCAGAACTTTCCGGGTTGTGTGGGGGGTCACCCCCTGCCTAGAAGAGTAGGCTGCTCCAGGGTCTCTTATGCAGACTTGGTGGGGGAGGGGATTGATTCCTGATTTGATACATCCAACTGCGCTTCAATTTTTGGGTCCCTCTTATAAATGTATATCCTTGAGGGAGGGGGGTACATGAGTGTGCATGTGTATGTTTGTGCGTGTGTGTGGTAGAAAGGCAAGATGAGGAAGTACTCCCTTCCATGAGGCCAGCCTCCTCACTTCCTCTCTTTCTCAGATGCAAATCAATAACTCCTGTGAGGATTCTGAAGGAGCTTGTCCTTGTCCTACACGGTAACAACAGGCTGACCCATCTGAACTTGAGCTCAAACAACCTGGGAGTTCCCGTGTCCACGATGATCTTTAAAACCTTAAGGCATTCAGCCTGCAACCTCCAGTATCTGTGGTAAGTCTCTGTTTTTCCAGATCTGTCCTCAAGGTCACCCCCAGGTTCAGTGATGCATTGGGAGGACAGGACTCAGCACGGCAGCAAAAGGATGTAGAGAAAGATGAGCAGAGGGAACAAGTGCTTGGGTATAATGCAGTGCTTTGCATTATTTAATGTCCACCAGACCCACCTGAGGGGGCGTGTTAAAATGCAGGGTCCTGGAACCCACACCCTGAGACCTAGCAGGGCTGCTGGGGGGCCTGATAGCTAGCATTTCTAACAGGCTCCAAGGTGGTGCTGGACCATGGACCACTCTCTGAGTGGCATTGACTTGGAGGCCATCCTGCCTGGGGAGATGATGAGGAAGAAGGAGACATAAGCTTTTATTTGTAGAACAAGGGGGCCTCCAAATGAAGACCCCTCTTCCCGGGAGTAACTGCCTGTCTTGGGGCCCCTTTGGTAGGTTGGAATCGTGTGGCCTCACCCCTCTGATGTGTTGTCATCTCTTTCTGGAGCTCAGCAAGAACTCGACTGTGAGCTTCCTTAGCCTGGGGGACAATGATCTCTCGGGTATTGAGGTAAAAAGTCTGCAGGGGCCCTCTGGGATGTCAAAGTCTTCCCTGAAGGAGCTGTCGTAAGTCTTCCTATCTTGTCAAAATAGTGTCTTTGCAAGGTTAAGTGGCAGGGTGGGGTGGCAGTGGGAGCATGTCTGGGGAGCCTTGGGGATCCCCCTATTGTAGTTACCTACCCTGCTGACACATTCCCTATCTTCACTCTTTTTCACTATGTCCTTAGGGCTCCATCTCAGCCAGCTTTGCCCTCACCTTGATTGTGGGTGACTCACCTGCCAGCCTCCCCTAAACCCAGTGGTTTTTTATTTTTTAATATTTTAATTGTTTAACATTTTAAAATTTAAATTCAGTTAGCCAACATACAGTACATCATTAGTTTCAGATGTAGTGTTCAATAATTTATTGGTTGCGTATAACACCCAGTGCTTAAAGATTTTATTTATTAGAAAGAGGGAACACAAGGGGGGGGGTGGGAAGGGGCAGAGGGAGAAGCAGACTCCCTGCTGAGCAGGGAGCCCGATATGGGGCTGGATCCCAGGACCCTGAGATCATGACCTGAGCTGAAGGCAGATGCTTAACTGAGTGAGCCACCCAGGCGCCCCATATTAAAAAAAAAAAAAAAAAAAAAAATTTATTGAAAACAAAATCAAAAACTAATTACTCTATGGTGGCTAACTTAACATAAAAATATATATAAATAAATAAAAATGAAGAAAAAATGTCCCGTGTCAAAAAGATTAAAAAAAAAAAAAAGATTTTATTTATTTGAGAGAGAGAGAGCATGAGCAGGAGCGGGAGTGGAAAGGGAGAGGCAGACTCTCCAGTGAGCAGGGAAAACCCAGTGGTTTTAAACTGGGGGTGATCTTGTCCTCCAAGGGACATTTGGCAATGTCTGGACACTTACTTGGTTCTCACAACTGGGAGGGGAGGATGCTACTGGCATCTAGTAGGTGGAGAACCAGGTATGATCAATATGCTTCAATGCGTTGGGGGACCCCCCACTGCCCACCCCCCACACACCAGCATCACAAAGAATGATCTAGCCCAAATGTCCGTATGGCTGAAATTGAGAAGCCTTACCCTGACCCATCTTTTTCTCCTTAAAACTTTTGTTCTTTATCCAGTTCAATCTTTTGATGATGTTGGGGTCCCAGATGTGTGGCCCAAGGGACTGGGAGTTTGAGAAAGAAAGTGGGCATGGCTGGGGCTCACACTACACTGGTACCTTCTACAGCCTGGAGAAGTGCAACCTGTCAGGGGCCATCTATCAGGATCTGGCCCTGTACCTCACCAGCACCCAGAGGACAACTCGACTGTGCCTGGGATTTAATCCACTCCAAGACGATGGCGTGAGGCTCCTCTGTGCTTCCCTGACTCACCCCAAGTGTGCCTTAGAGAGACTGGTGTAAGTTCCTCTTGGTTCTATTTCTCTCCTTGGGGGTAGGCATGGAGGAAAACAATGGGTCCTTCATTTGGGACCCATTTATATCGTTGAATGCTAACACGTGTTGAGCAGTTATTCCATGTGGTAGGCACCATTCTAAACATAGGTTCTGAGTAGCACCCCAGATTTGTTGAATCAGTCTCTGGGGGTTGTGCCAAGGAATTCAGTTTTAACAAGGATACCAGGAAATTATGGCCTGGTCAACTAATATCTGAGCTCCTATCTCTAGATACAGAGCTGGGCGCCAAGGCTGGGGTCAGGGATAAAATAGACACCCGCCTGTGTGGAGGATGTAGTTATGAGTGTGATACCAAAAAACAAAAACTAGGAGTTCAGCTAGGAAGAAAAACAAAGTGGAATGAGTAGACAGGAGTGGTGGGCTGGTTTCCTAGTAAGGTCTTCTCTCATCAACCTATCAGAGGAGGGGACACTAAAGCCACAAGACATTGACTGAAGAAGCCACATGCAGAGAGAAGGAAGAGGAGGGCAGAGGCCCCGAGGCTGGAGTGAGCGTGGGGCATTGTAGGAACAGCAAGACAACGAGTAAGGCTGGGGTAACAGGAGTGAGTGGGATGACGGACGAAGATGGGGCTGGAGAGGCAGGACGATGCCTGGAATATGCCCCAGCAGTGAAGGAATCGGTTTTGTTTGGAGGTGGAAGCATTGTCTGAGGACTGGAGTTTGTACAGGGACATACTCTGAAAGATTACTCAGTCTGCTCTTGAAGGATGGACTAAAGGGAAGCAAAAATAGGAGCAGAAGCAAGTGCCTGTAGATGAGGCAAGAGGATGACAGTGGATTGGCCAGAGTGAGGTGGTAGGATTTCAGGGTATACTTGGAGGTAGAGCCAGTAGGACTTGCTGATGCACTAGTGTGGTTTAGGAAGGAAAGAACCAAAACATCTCCAGGTGATGGGCTTGGCAGCTGGGTGAAAGGTGGTACCATTTTCTGACATGGGGCAGACAGGGGAGGATGAGGTTTGGGTGTGAGGGGTTTGGTCTGGGACAGGGGAGCGTGAGATGCCTATTAATCAACCACATAGAGATGTTACCTGAGCAGATGTATGTAGGACTATAGGTTTCAAGGGGGTTGCTGGGTGGGGAGGAGTCCACTGGCGATGGAAGGTGCCAAGTGTGATTTGGTAGATGTTTTCTACTTTAGCTACAATCTGCTGCTCTGGGGCAGGTGTGGAATAGATGGAGAGATGGGTTTTCCTGGAATTGGATACTGTTCAAGTAAATATAAAAGGTTTAAAAGGCCAAGGGTCTTGAGGCCCATCCAAGGGGGTAAATGGTGAAAGACCATAGAATCTGAGCTACAGACCAACAGGTTAGCACTCAGCACTGAGCCTCCAAGAACCATAATATTAATAGCTAATTAATGCATATGTAATATGAACTAATATTATATATAACTGTTACAGGTTATATTATATTAATAATATAATAATGTTATAATTATGCTTATAGCAATATACTTTAATATATAATTTTTTAAATTTTATTTTTTTATTATGTTAGTCACCATACAGTACATCATTAGTTTTTGATGTAGTGATCCACGATTCATTGTTTTCGTATAACACCCAGTGCTCCAAGCCGTACATGCCCTCCTTTAATACCCACCACCGGGCCAACTCATCACCCCACCCCCCTCCACTCCAAAACCCTCAGTCTGTTTCTTGGAGTCCATAGTCTCTCATGGTTCATCTCCCCTTCTGATTTCCCCCTCTTCATTTTTCTCTTCCCTCTCCCAATGACCTCCATGCTATTCCTTATGTTCCACAAGTAAGTGAAACCATATGATAATTGTCTTTCTCTGCTTGACTTATCTCACTTAGCATAATCTCCTCCACTTCCATCCATGTTGATGTAAAAGTTGGGTATTCATCTATAATTATATGTGTTTAATAGATACATGAATATATAACATAAAATACAAAATAATATAAATCATATATGTAATCTATATAATTCATGATGTTACTCAATATTATATAAATCATGTATATATAACGTGTCTATTATATAATGCTTAAGTATTATATGTATAAAATATATAGTATACATATTTATTATATATATCTAATGCTTATATAATCTCTCTATATTCTATATCTCCTACAACTTGTATTGCACACTTGCCAAGTGCTGTTCCAAACACTGCACGTCATGGCTCATGGGATCATCAACAATGCCGTGATGGACCATCATAATCTCCAGCTTAGAAAGAAATGAAGGCTGGAGGGAATAAAGCAACATGCCTGACAATAGTCAGTAATGGCTGAATGGCATTTGATTCCATGTCTGACTGGCTTCAAAGCCTTGGGTTCATCCCCAGCTGCCTCAAGGTCATTTAAAGTGTTTTCCCTTCTATTTATTTTTTATTTTTACTTAAAGTTAAAAAAAACTCTCACATTAAAGTTCTGACATATGAGAAGTCGCCCATTTTTACCCTACAAGTCGGTGAGTTAGGGGAGAAGTACACACCCATGAGATCTTCCCCACCATTAAGGCCATATACATATCCATCACTTTCCAAAGTGTCCTCTTCCCCCTTTTTTACTAAATTCTTTTGTGACATCACTTAACATAGAATATTTAAATACATAGAAAATTCTAAATCTTAGAGAACTTAAAGTACACAATACGGTATCGTTGGCTATAAGCGTGATGTTGTAGATCTTCAGAACTTCTCTTGCACCACTGAAACTTGATATGCTTTGATCATCATCCCTTTATTTTTAAAGACTTATTTATTTGAGAGAGAGAAGGGAGAGGGGCACAGGGAGAGGGAGAGAGAGCATCCTCAAGCAGACTTTCTGCTAAGCGTGGAGCCCAGCATGGGGCTCAATCCCAGGACCCTGAAATCATGAGCTGAAATCAAGAGCAGGAGGCTTACCCGACTGAGCCATCCAGGTGCCCCGATCATCATCCTTTTCTTGGCTTTTTTTTTTTTTTTTTTTGAAGCCACCACTAATGACAAGCATGTTCTTGCTATGCTCATTGCATAAATCTGGGAAAGGATGAGTAAGCACAGATGCTCAGCATATCCTGGTTTGGGGTTCAGGGGGATGCCATGGTTGAACTCAGAGGCAGGGCCTGAGGCTTGTGTCCCCAGGGGCCTTGGTTTGGGCTGCTTTCCTGAGCATCTGTCTCTGTGGCTCTTGCCCTGTAGGCTCTGGTTCTGCCAGCTCGGTGTACCCAGTTGCAGGTACTTGTCAGATGCTCTCCTGGAGAACAAGAGTTTGACACATCTGAACCTGAGGAGGAATAACCTGCGAGATGAGGGAGTGAAGTTTCTGTGTAAGGCCCTGAGTCATCCGGACTGCAGCCTACAGAACCTGGAGTGAGTTCCATTGCCCCTCTGTCCTTCAGAGGATGGGAAGAGAGCATGTCAATTAACTTGCAAATGCCTGAGTTCCAGATGGGGCTGGAGTCCTGGGTGTAGATGTGATCGCTCACCTACAGGAGCTTCAGGTTCTATTGGAGGGGGGTAAGTGGGGGTACTGGGGTGACTGCTGAGGACCAACCACAATGTGTGTTGGCAGTTCCCGAGACCACTCT
Source organism: Neomonachus schauinslandi (assembly GCF_002201575.2). Classification (NCBI taxonomy): domain Eukaryota; kingdom Metazoa; phylum Chordata; class Mammalia; order Carnivora; family Phocidae; genus Neomonachus; species Neomonachus schauinslandi. Next base: position 2,573,008 of record NC_058418.1, read on the forward strand.
GTGGGTCTGATGACTCACAGAGGACTTCAAGAACTTGGCATGGGGTCAAATTTGTGGCTGTGATTTATTACAGTGAAAGGAGAAAATGCAAAATCAGCAAAGGGGAAATGTGCATGGGGTCAAGTCCAGAGGAAAACAGGTGCAAGCTCCCCCCATAAATGGCATGGGGAAGGAGCTGCACTGTCCTGTCTACTTCCTTTCTACTGGGTAGATAGTGTATTCCTTAGAAGACTGTGACATGGGCTGGGGTAGATAGAGCAAAGCCCAAGGATTCAGGGGTTATTGTGTTTTCCCTCTCTGTTTATTTTGCAGTTTGTCAGGTTGTTCTTTAACAGCAGAGGGCTGTCAGGAGCTTGCTAATGCCCTCAGGCATAATCATAACATGAAAAATTTGGATCTCGGGAACAATGATGTTCGGGATGATGGAGTGAAACACATGTGTGAGGTTCTAAAAGATCCAAATTGTGCACTGAGCACACTTGGGTGAGTTGACGCTGTTCTCTTTGTGGGGAGCCCCCATCTCTACTGTTGCATCTGGAGGGAATAATATACGGTCACCTGAGGGTTCAAGAAAGTGAGGAACAAATGACAAAGTTCTGTTTTTAAAAATCTCTTCTGCTTAGGGCGCCTGGGTGGCTCAGATGGTTGAGCGTCTGCCTTCGGCTCAGGTCATGATCCCAGGGTCCTGGGATCAAGCCCCGCATCGGGCTCCTGGCTCAGCGGGGAGTCTGCTTCTCCCTCTCCCTCTGCTTCTCCCCCTGCTCATGCTCGCTCGCTCGCTCTCTGTGTCTCAAATGAATAAATAAAATCTTTAAAAAGAAATCTCTTCTGCTTAATGATAAGGCTCAAGTTCAGAGACAGAAGTTCATTCCAGTTAACCCCTCCTTGGTGTATTGTAAATATTCTTTGTTTCAGTCAGTACCTTTTGGATAGTAGGTGGGGGGCTGGTGCACCATGTTTCCCACCCCAGAGTCTTTTCTATCTAAGGGGAAGTCTGATTTTAACCATAAGGTGATGTTTGTTCAGCAAACTAAGACGGTTTAGACTCAAATAATAGGAGTCTTTGTTAAGTGTGGCTTATAGGATAGCTATTTTTCACATAGGTGGTGATTCTACTTACACTCACAAAATGCTTAGAGATTATACAGTATTTCTTTCTTTGTGGATATCCTGCCATTTGCCTTAAGTGGATGGACCTTGAGGACATTACGCCCATAAGTGAAATAAGTCAGAAGTTGCTGTTTTGTTTTTTTTTTTTTTCTCACCACATTCCTGTCCTTCAAGAAGTATCTTGAGGCGCAATATTCTTTATTCCGTAGGTAAAGGAAAAGCTGTCAGATTTATGCAAGTAATTCAGGGTCCTATTTGTGCCTTAAAAAGAATCTGCTCTGGTTTTAAGCCCTCGCTCTCTAGGTCCTTCTCCCTGGATGTAGAAATGAATAAATTGTTTGCAACAGTTATTGCATTGTCTCTAATGATGAATGCCTGTCTGATATTCAGTTCACTTTCACTCAGTTTTACTCTAATGTTGTAGCTTTAATGGTTTTTAAAATATTTTATTTATTTGAGAGAGGAAGAGAGAGAAAGCATGAGCAGGGGGGAGGGGCAGAGGGAGCAGGAGACCCCTTGCTGAGCAGGGAGCCTGATGCAGGGCTCCATCCCAAGACTCTGGGATCATGACCTGAGCCAAAGGCAGATGCTTAACTGAGCCACTCAGGTGCTCTGCCAATGTTGTAGCTTTAAAGCAGGCACCTGAATGTCTTATTTGGGTTCATAGGATTCCGTCTTTACCATCAGACCAGGGTTTCTCAACCTCAGCCCTACTTACACCTTGGGCTGGGTAATCCTTGGCTGTGGGCTGTCCTGTGTACTGTACGATGCTGAGCAGCGTCCCTGGCTTCCACCCTCCAGATGCCAGTAGTGCCTCCCTAGTCTGCAGACATTGCTCAGTCTCCCCTGTGGGGGAAATATCACCCCTCATTGAGAAACCCTGGCCTAGATGACCAAGGAAATACTATTAAAAGTACATGATCGAAGTCAATCATCTATAACATAGTGGTAAAGGCCCTGCAGGTGGCGCTAGACCGGAGACCGGACACACGGGTGATGTTGGAGCCCATTTTTCTCATGTCATCCTCTTCCTGTCTACCAAATAGTACCTTTACCTTGAAGCATTCTCTGGATCCTACCCAACTTCTTCCACCCTAAGGAAACATTCTTTCCCTTTACTCTTTTTTTTTTAACCTTTTATTTTTTATTTTTTAATTTTTTTTTTTAAGATTTTATTTATTTATTCATGAGAGACAGAGAGCGAGAGACAGAGGCAGAGGGAGAAGCAGGCTCCCCGCGGAGCAGGGAGCCTGATGCGGGACTTGATCCCAGGACCCTGGGATCATGACCTGAGCTGAAGGCAGACGCTTAACCGACTGAGCCACCCAGACGTCCCTTACCTTTTTTTTTTTTTAAATCTTATTTTATTATGTTATGTTAATCACCATACATTACATCCTTAGTTTTTGATGTAGTGATCCATGATTCATTATTTGCATATAACACACAGTGCTCCATGCGGAATGTGCCCTCTTTAATACCCATCACCAGGCTAACCCACCCCCCCTCCCCTCTAGAACCTTCAGTTTGTTTCTGAGTCCATAGTCTCTCCTGGTTCGTCTCCCTCTCCGATTTCCCCCCCTTCATTTTTCCCTTCCTACTATCTTTTTTTTTTTTTTTTTTTAACATATAATGTATTATTTGTTTCAGAGGTACAGGTCTGTGATTCATCAGTCCTTCACAATTCACAGCACTCACCATAGCACATACCCTCCCCAATGTCTGTCACCCAGCCACCCCATCCCTCCCACCCCCCACCACTCCAGCTACCCTCAGTTTGTTTCCTGAGATTAAGAATTCCTCATATCAGTGAGGTCATATGATACTTGTCTTTCTCTGATTGACTTATTTCACTTAGCATAATGCCCTCTAGTTCTATCCACATCATTGCAAATGGCAAGATTTCATTCTTTTTGATGGCTGCATAATATTCCATTGCATATAAATACACCACATCTTTATTCATCTGTCGATGGACATCTTGGCTCTTTCCATAGTTTGGCTATTGTGGACATTGCTGCTATAAACATTGGGGTGCATGTACCCCATTGGATCCCTACATTTATATCTTTGGGGTAAATACCCAGTAGTGCAATTGCTGGGTCATACAGTAGCTCTATTTTCAACTTTTTGAGGAACCTCCATACTGTTTTCCAGAGTGGCTGCACCAGCTTGCATTCCCACCAACAGAGTAGGAGGGTTCCCCTTTCTCCGCATCCTCACCAACATCTGTCATTTCCTGACTTGTTTATCAAAATTTTCATGTATAGACACCTGTCACTTTTCTTTATAGGCTTAGATGGAAATTTCTGCTAACTTAAACTGATATAACACTATCACTTTTGTCTTTGAACATGTGGTTGGCTAGCTACTAGAAATCCAGATTTTGTTCTGTTGAATTTAGAAACAAGATGAAAGTGTAAGGAAGGGGTTGTAATCTTATTTTAGTCCTTTCAAGGACCTTATAAATAAAATCACATCCACTTTTTTTTTAAAGATTTTATTTGACAGGGAACACAAGCAGGGGGAGTGGGAGAGGGAGAAGCAGGCCTCCCACTGAGCAGGGAGTCCAATGCAGGGCTCCATTCCAGGACCACGGGATCATGACCCGAGCCAAAGGCAGACGCTTAATGACTGAGCCACCCAGGTGCCCCAAATCACATCCACTTTTTATGAACATTGTTACTTTCACAGTTGGGCAGGCTACTGTTCTGTTTCCTCAGCTGGCAAATGGAGTTTAAGATTTTGGCTACCTTTTATAGGATTGGTACATGGATTAATGAGTTATGTGTAAGCATTTAGAGAAGTGCCCAGGTTGTGGTAAGCTTTCCACTGTAAGCCAGTTTGTTTTAATCACATACTTTTTCCTAGATCTGGTATCACTTCTAACTTCTCAATCTTAGAGGACCATCTTTCACACTTCCTTCCCACCCACTCCTAGGTTGGAAAAATGCAATCTGACGCCTGCTTGCTGCCAGCATCTCTCCTTGGTTCTTGGAAGAAGTAAAAGCCTGGTTAACCTGAACCTTTTGCAGAATGACTTAGAGCCCAGTGGAGTCAGCATACTGTGGAAGGCCTTGAAAAAATCAACGTGCAAACTACAGAAACTTGGGTAATCCCCAGTGACTTTTATACTAGGAAGCACTAGCTGAGAGAGGGGGATGGATTGGTTGATGTTTTAAAGCAAGCATTGGGTTCAGCCTGCATTCGATTTCCTAGAGCAGTGCTGGCCAGCAGAACCTATGGTAAGGACGGAAACCGTTTAGGTCTATTGTCCAGTGCAGTAGCCAGCAGCAGCATGTGGTAACTGGGCACTTGACAGGAGGTTAGTGCACCCCAGGAACTGCATTTTTTTTTTCAAGATTTTATTTGAGCGAGAGAATGAGAGCGAGAGAGAGCGAGCACATGAGAGGGGGGAGGGTCAGAGGGAGAAGCAGACTCCCTGCCGAGCAGGGAGCCCGATGCGGGACTCGATCCCGGGACTCCAGGATCATGACCTGAGCCGAAGGCAGTCGCTTAACCAAATGAGCCACCCAGGCGCCCCAGGAACTGCATTTTTGACCTTTCTCAGTTTGAATGACTGAAACTGCCACATGGGTAGTGGGTAATGGGTAGTGATGACCATACTGGGCAGCATAGTCCTACAGACATTTGGGTAGTTGAGGAGTCCCCTCATTTTTCTCATTCTTGTACCTACTCAATATTTCACTCAACAGACATTCACTCAACGACCTCCTTTTCAATGCTGACAAGCATGCCATGGTAGATAGCAGAAAACACATGGTCGTGGGCCTTGCCCTGGTGGCTCTGCATTCTCCTCAGGGAGATGACAAATCTGAGATGTATAAAAGTAGTGTTGTCATGAACGCTATGAAGGAAACTCTGGGTTGTGGTAGAAAAACAAGGGTGATCAGGGTGGTAACAGAAGGCATGTCTGACATGGTGACGTTGGTCTTGAGTCCCAAGGAGGCTGGAAGGAGGAGTCCATGTATCAGGAGGGGAACATGGACAGTGACAAGAGACAAAGTGTAGAGTATTCTAAGGAAGTTGGAGTAGCATGTGTAAAGGCCCCGAGGTTGGACTGCCAAGCTCTGTATTGCCCCTTCCAGGCATTGAAATAGAGCATTTCATTAGAACACTCTCCACCTTATTCAGTATTCTGGAGATGAGGTCAGAAAGGTAAGCAGTGGGTTCCCCCCTTGTACCCTGGAGAAAGACTTTAGGCACATTTTAGCAGAAATCCTCTTGGATTCCAAGGAATCCTACCTACTTTGGGAAGTTGGTCAAAAGCTATATATTCAGGACTTTATATTACCAACTTCACATCTAAACAATGCATATTTATTTTATTTTTATTTTTATTTAAGATTTTTTATTTATTTATTTGAGAGAATGAGAGAGAGAGAGCCCATGAGAGGGGGGAGGGTCAGAGGGAGAAGCAGACCCCCCGCCGAGCAGGGAGCCCGATGCGGGACTCGATCCAGGGACTCCAGGATCATGACCTGAGCCGAAGGCAGACGCTCAACCAACTGAGCCACCCAGGCGCCCTAAACAATGCATATTTAAAAGCATTCTATCTCTCTCTCTTGCAGGCTCAAGAAAGAGTTGTACGACATAGTGAAGGGGGAGCTGCAGGAATTGCAGAAGAGGGGGTCCTTTCTAAGAGTCAAGTGTAAATGGGATTTCAATGACCTTGAGGACAAATGGTGGTGGTGATCCAATGAGGAGGTGCCATGGCTTCACCATGGGACGGTCTTGGATTAGAACCACCGGGAGATTGTTCAGGTGTCCCTGTTCATGGGGACAAATGAGCTGTTCCCTCCAGAGTGCTTTTCTGCCCTTTTGCTGTAGGCAGCATATTAAATACCCAATCTCCAGATTTCTAATCTAATTCTACATTTGGCCCCAAGACCCTACATTGGCTTTGCCTCAAGTTTCCTTTTGTCCTTCTTGGTGTAATGTCTTTCTCAGATGTTAAGAGGATTCAATAAAGCAAAGGATATTAAAAATACCTTGAGAAAGCCTAAAGCCTCATTTCCTGTGGATAGAGAGATGGGATAGATGTGACTCTAATTCCATAGTTATCCTACTGTGGATAAACCAGCCAGATGGAGATCCAGAACCACTCCTAATATGCAAAAATAGACCCCATTTTGGCTTTTGCATCTACCTTTGAATGATCTATGGCTGTGCTATATATAAAATGTATTTTACCTACCTGAAAACAGGAACCATGGATCCTACACAGGATATAATGTGAAATTAATGTGCTTCATGGGAATGCATATGCGGATAGGAGCTCACTACGATTTTCTCTCCCTTGCCACCTTATTCAATAAGCAAAAGCCATCAGAAGTCTTAAGGAACAGTTGGATATTCATTTTATTTTGCATTTTGTAGCTTCTAAAACCTTTGTGGTATGTCTCAGTCCTCATCAGAGCCCTATAGGTGGGGGCATTCCTACTTGACGAAGAATTTAAAAACAAAAGACCCTGAGGGTGATCATGGTATCTCCTCTGCTAGGTAAGTATAGGGGAAGGGAGAGAAATCTGAAGGGGGAGAAATCAGAGAGGGAGATGAACCATGAGAGACTATGGACTCCAGGAAACAAACTGAGGGTTTCAGAGGGGACGGGGGTGGAGGGATAGGGTAGCCAAGAGATGGGCATTAAGGAGGGCTCGTGTTATGATGAGCACTGGGTGTTACAAGCAACTAATGAATCACTGAACACTACATCAAAAACTAAGGATGTACTATACAGTGGCTAACTGAACACAAGAAAGATACTGAGGGTGAATGCTTTATAACAGATCACAGAAATAGTAAGTCAAATAATGGAACTTGGAATCCAAGTCTTCTAAGAGCCAACATGCCTTATGAAAGCCAGTGGGGTCTTTTAGTACATTGAATGAATGCCATGATCCTTCTATCCATCCATCTTCCCTTATCCATTAAATATAAGTGAAACCTAGATCCTTGAAATACTTCATTCTCTTCCTGCTGCACTTTTATCATTCATTGTAGATGAAAACTGGGATAGATAGTGAGTGGGGAGAGGTGTATTAACTAACTTGGAAAATCTTGAGGGAGAGATTTTTAAAAATCAAAGGTTTAGACTGCTTTAGTCACCATGTCGTGACTTTAGTTACTGCTGAGTAAAATGGTATCATGTCATTTCTGATAATCTGACAACTTGTTAACCCCAAATCCAAGATAAGCCCAAAGTTTCTTGTTTCTTTATAATGCAGGGATATTTTTCTGTGAGTGTTGGATATACAAATTCTCTATTATCCTCATAATATTTTAGGAATTCTAGAATTCCTGAATTTGCCATGGAATTAATTCAGTCGTAGCAAAGGATCTTAACCCTTGGGTATTCTTAGAGTGTTGTTTTATTTCAAAGCCATGTGAGGCCAAAGTGGCTTTCTAGAGGAATCAATGATATGTCTACCCACCCCTGCCCCAGGAAGGGGAATTGAGGGTTCAGGAAAGGAAGAGATGGCATCGAAGGGATTTGTATGAGCTGTGATTGCTGAGCTCCTTCCCCAGGCTCACTACAAGTTATGAAACCCACCACCCAGCAAGGAACGATTCGCTTGTGGCCAATCGCACACTAACTGCAAGTCTGTGATCCTGGGGAAGACCTACCCACCCACTTTTTTCACACCTGCTACTTTGCCATCATAAAAGCGTGGGTAGGTGTGGCCAGGGCTAGGGAGTGGCTGGGGGTAAGGCCGAGGTAGTGTGTAGTTGAGGTTAGAGAGCAGGGAGAACCCCGTCTGTGATGTGACGGGGGAGCTGTGGTTGAGGAAATGATCCCCTGAGTGGAATTTGGTGAGACAAATAGATTCTCTCCAGAATGGCTTTTGATGATGGCACCACTGCTTCTTAGCTAGTGACTTACACCCTTTAAGTCGATTTTTCTCATTACAACATGGGTCTAATAGCACTAATCTCAGGTTTTGCAAAAATTATACAAAATAACTTGTAAAATGCTCAGTGTGTGGTAAATAGCTATAATGTTGCTCTTAGGTTAATAATCTCCTTCAATCCTGTCATCTCAAGATCCTCTCTTGCAAACTAGATGCTTTATGGCTCAGTTCTTTATCTGCACATCCTTCCCCCTCTTTTCTACTGACCTCTACTTTTTTTTTTTTTCAGGATTGAATGGATCTAAGGCAGCTTTATTTTTTTTAACCCTTCAGATTGCTATTATTTTTAATTTTATTATGTTAGTCACCATACAATACATCATTAGTTTTTGATGTAGTGATCCACGATCCATTGTTTTCGTATAACACCCAGTGCTCCATGCAGTACGTGCCCTCCTTAATACCCATCACCGGGCTAACCCATCCCCCCTCCCCCCTCCCCTCTAAAACCCTGTTTGTTTCTCAGGTCCATAGTCTCTCATGGCTCATCTCTCCCTCCAACCCCCCCCCTCTCATTTTTCCCTCTACTTTTGAGGGAAAGAGGTTTGAGATTATGGGAAACTGTTGGAACGCCTCTTAGTGGGTGGGAATGGATGTCCCCTTAACATAATTGTTGCTAGGGCAGTAAGTTCTTTGGTTTTTCCAGCTGGTCTTTCTCTCAGAAACCCTGGCAGGATCTCCTCCTCCTTCTCCACAGATGGCTTGATGTGACTTTCTCAATCTTTCTCTTGTGATGTTTGTGGTAAGCTGGACATAACAAATTCACTATTTAGCCATTTTGTTTTATTTTATTTTTTTTTTTAAGATTTTGACAGAGCATGCACACAAGCAGGCGGAGCATCAGGCAGTGGGAGAGCGAGAAGCAGACACCCCGCAGAGCAGAGTCCGATATGGGGCTCAATCCCAGGACCTTGGAATCATGACCCGAGCCAAAAGCAGACACTTAACTGGCTGAGCCGCCCAGGCGTCCCTATTTAGCCATTTTAAAGTGAACAGTTCTGTGACATTAAGTAGATTCACACAGTTGGGATGCCTGGGTGGCTCAGTCGTTAAGCATCTGCCTTTGGCTCAGGTCATGATCCCAGAGTCCTGGGATTGAGTCCTACATCAGGCTCTCTGCTTGGCGGGAAGCCTGCTTCTCCCTCTTCCTCTGCCCCTGCTTGTGTTCTGTCTCTTGCTGTGTCTCTCTGTCAAATCAATAAAATCTAAAAAAAACAAAAAAAACAAAAAAACTTCACACTGTTGTGCAACCCTCAGCACCATCCATCTGTGGAACTTTATCTTCCCAAATTAAAGCTCTGTCCGCATTAAATACTAACTCCCATTTCCTATTCCCTCAGTCCCTGGAACCACTATTCTACTTTGTCTCTATGAATTTGACCACCCTAGGTACCTCATAAAAGTGGGATCATACAGGGGCATCTGGGTGGCTCAGTTGATTAAGCATCTGACTTCCAGCTCAGGTCATGATCTCAGGGTCCCCAGATTGACCCCCATGTTGGGCTCCATGCTCCGTGGGGAGCCTGCTTCTCCCTCTGCCTCTACCCCCTGCTCATGCTTTCTCTGTCTCTGTCTCAAATGAATAACTTTTTTTAAAAAGTGGGGTCATACAGTATTTATCCTTTTGTTGACTGACTTATCTCACTTGGCATAATGTTCTCAAGGTTCATCTGTGATATGGCAGGTGTCTGAATTTCCTTGTTTTTTAAGGCTGAATCCTACTTCATCATGTGGATAGACCACGTTGTGTTCATCCATTCCTTTGTCAGCAGACACTTGAGTTGCTGACTTAATCTTAACTCCTGAATTGATGGTATGGGAGTCCAGAAATGAAATACTCCTTAAGTTTTCTTTCCAGTTCCCACTGCTGTCTTCATTTACGGGGTTGGAGGTCTTCATTCGGAGGAAGGGAAAGAAAGCCATAAGGTGTAGTGGGAAAAGGAGGACCAGACTAGAGTCTGGGGAAGGATGGGAGATGCAATGGGTCATGCAAGGAGGTAAGATTAGCAATGCCAGAGAAATGACCTAATACTTGGAAGGAGGCAAAAGAGAATTAGGTGTTTTTTGGGGGACAGTGCTGCTCTTGCAGCTTTTGTTGGAGTGATTTATACAGCTCTGCAGAGGCTGACTTGTGGAGTCTTCTCTGGTGTTTATATACTATTTAATTTTATGCTTCTACTTTTTCAATTTATTCCACTGAACAAGCATGACTCACGAGATAGAATCATAAAGCATTGTTCAGATTTACTCTCAGATGTGAAATCTTTTCCTGCACCTGGTTAAATACTTGTCCTGGGCCATTTCTTTTCTTTCGTTTTTTTTTTTTTTTTTTTTTTTATCATGTAATAGTCTCAATATCAATAATTTAGCAATCTAGTCCCATGCCATAAAACTCAATTTAAACTTCATGCTCTCCTGAACTATGAGATGGAAGCCCTGAATCCTGAGAAGGAATGTGTTTGGAAAAAGGAAAGCCAAGGGAGCAGGGAAAATAGTTACTGGATTGACACAGTGACAGACTCAGCATATGCACCACCCGATCTGAATGTGTAAAGCCGGCTTTCCTGGGATCAGCAGAGCCTTCTCATCAATAAAGAATTGCCCATCAGAGGCTTTACTGATGAAGACAAATACATGTTTCATTCAGCTGGTAGCTTATTCCTTCCTAAACCCCCACATATCCATTGAGACCAGTAGCTTATCTTGCTGATATTTGTCCTTGCGACTTTACACACATTGTCTACTAAGGTCTTACTGTGCTGGATGTTGAGCTCAGTTCTGCATGCCCAGGCCACCCGCCTCCCTCTTGTTACAATTTTTATCCTTCTATTGGCTGCCTTGTAGATAAATGTGGTACATGTACATCTCTAGATGGTTAGACTTCTGTATGAGAAGAGATTTACAAGGTTGTAGGTTGTGATGTGTATAATGTCAAATATTAGCAGCTAAAAGCCTATCAATAGATTACTTAAATGAAGTACATATATACTAGGCTATTCTCTCAGGTTCAAGAAACAAGGTTTAGATATATATAGGTATGTATAGATATGGTTTACTTACCTATTATGTATCTCAACCTTTTTGTGTGTACATATGTATACATACATACACCTTTAACCACAGAATGCTACTGTATATAGGTGCTTCACTGTGTGTTTATACTTTGTTAATCTATCCATGTTGAGATATATACATACACACGTTTCTGTATGTTTATATTACATGAAGTACATTATTTTCAGTCTACTCATGTTTACATACATATATCGATATGGATAGACTAACAATGAAAAATGCATTTAGCGTGGGATCTTTATGTAATTAAAATCAATGCTATTTTGTTGATGGATGCATTCCCGTATAGAGAAGTATAGGAATGATATGGGGGGTCCGTCTTAGGACCGATTGCTTGTGCAGAGGAGAATGAGACAGGGTTGGTGGTCAAAAGGATCTTCACCTTTAATTGTACTTGTAGGTGGAGGACAATGGATGGTTTGTACTTTTCTGATTTTTAAAAAAGCACTTTCCAAATACCATCATGAGGCAAAAGAAGAGAAAGAGCCTGAGTTGGGATACTAACAACACTAACAGAAAAGACAGTGACCAAGTTACACCTCAGGTCCAGTGCTCTTGCTACGGGCTGCATCTGTCCAAACCATGTGCGGAAAGGATCGTGGTTTCTACAGTCCACATGCTTGATCCAGGCATTCACTGGGAACAAATTCTGTTGGGAGATTTGTTTTACAAAATGTTTAGGATCTAAGACTTTATTAAGTGTTCAAAATGTTGTTGTGAGACAGGATAGGAACTGGACCTTGGCAGTCTTTAGTGACTTCCCCAAGGCCACAGAGTTGAGGGGAGTGCAGTGGGGGCACGCGTTAGCCTGGTGATGGGTATTAAAGAGGGCACGTATTGAATGGAGCACTGGGTGTTATACGCAAACAATGAATCATGGAACACTACATCAAAAAAATAAATAGGGGGCGAAAAACCCATATAGACACAGTCTATGAAGTATCCAAATGAGGGGCCAGAAAAATCAGGGTTCACATCCGTGTCCAGAACTGTAATTCCTGGGGAGAGAGTAGGCATGAGTAAAGGCTCCAGTAACTTTGAAGGTGCCCTTGGGTCAGGAGGAGTCTAAGTTGCTTGCTGCCCTATCGTCCTGTCTCTTTTCTATCAGTCACCTATAATTGTCAAGGATGGATTTTGCTTTTCTGCAGCTGTCAGAAGTCTCCGTGTTTCCTCATCAAATTGTTTTTTGCAGCCTAATAAAATAGAAAAGGGGCTCTGTTGAATTCCTACCTCTTTTGTTTCTTCTCTGCAGCTCCTCTTTCTCAGTCAGTTCTTCCTGGGACAATCCTAGAACAACTTGGTGTTGCCTCCAATGGGAAAGACAGATCCATGGGGCAGTGGTGTGTTGATAAATGTTTAACGCCTGGCTCTTGGGAGGGGAAAAAAGCCCTGATTTGTAGCCCTGCACATTTCTGAGGTGTAAATTATCCAACCATGGCCAATTTTAAGCTGCCAACTTGATGTCTCTAAACACAATAGGAGGAAGAGATAACACAGGGTTATCATGATCTGGTAGGAGCGGTCTCCACATCACTGGACAGAAAAAGTGTCCTGTCTGATAGAAAGCCCTGATTCCACCTAAACACTAACATTTGGGACCGGAAGTCAGAGGCAGCTTGGGAGAAAAACTTTTTATTTTTAAAAAGATAAATTAGTAATAGCTTCCATTATCCGAGTGCCTGGTCCTAGCCTTCTATTGTGGGTTTTACGTGTGTATCTCATTAAAATGTCAAACCTTATGAGATGCCATTATTGACCTGATTTGTGATGAAGACAAGGAAGGCTAAGCAAGTTAAGGAATTGGCCCAAGTTCACACAGGCATCGAGTGGTAGAGACAGGACACAGCTCCCAGCAGTTTGGTTCTGGAGCCCCCGCACTTAGCACAAGGCCATATATTGTTGCTCTGAATTAAATGGGAGGGTTAAGGATCACAGTTTCTTTGTTCTTCTGTGGGTATCTGTTTGCAACTGTCCTGAGTAGCTTCACCTCACTGTCGGAGTGAAGGATACTCCTTCGTTTCTCTGTTTCTGTCCACAGTTGGGGAGGCTGCAGGGGACGTGGAAACTCATGTAGTTCTATATTTTTATCACATTTATATTTTCATAGTTACTATGTCAAGTCAAATCATTTCCCCCATTTTGCAGAGAGAAGACAGATCATCAGGGAAGACAAAAGCTTTACCCAGGGCGACGAGACTCAACACAAAAAAGCTAGAATTCCACAGCTCAGGAAAATGATGGACAATCCAGATCTTCCCACTGCCTCAGGCACCACCTCCCGCCCTCTATGCTCTGAATCTTTCACACAAGGTAAGAGGGAGATGACATGGTGCGAGGCACCTTAAGTTTCTAGATGTAGGTTTACAAGGAGGGGCTTTAAAGGAATGGAGCTATTTCTTCACAAGTTGGAAAAGACGGTAATAGTCTTAGTGCTGGACTTCTACATCATCTACTTCCCCTTTCAAGAGATTAGTGGCCCTAGAAGTACCCATGACCGTGTGTGATTTCAGATAGGTTTGAAGAGGGTAGGAAAATACGGAAAGAGATGCTCTAGGTTCACTATATTGTTACTTAATAGAACAATATTTATCTGATAAAATAACAATACATATAATCTCTATTTGTAATTATATAACATACTATACATGTATAATTTATATGTTTAAATCTATAATTATAAATATAATAAATTATACAGTATAATTATAACAAAGTATAAATACATGTGTTATTTGATAGATTTTATAGTTATAATTTATAACTAAGTACCTATTAATATAAAATTTTAATATGTCTGTATATTACATGTTATATAAGTCTGATATTGATTTTATAACAATATGTTTATAATACATATGTATAATTTTATATTTATATGGACTTATATATATTTTATTTGATACTAGATTTGTTATAATTTATAAATGTATATAAGTCCTGTAAGTCTACATGAGTCTTATATAAGTCTATGACTATACATTAAATTTTTAATATAAGCTTTAATATTGTAAGTTATAATTTGTAATTTTACACACCTATGTATTGTAATTATAACAATAACAGTAGCAAATGCCAGTTTTTGGGTGCTCACCATCCACCAGGTACTGTGCTGAGTTGACCCATCTTTCACTCCTGCAAGCCCGAGAGGGGGAGCACCATTTGCATTTTGAACATAGCGAGACTGGACTGTGGCAATGCCATGCCTCAGGTCCACTGCATCCCTCCTTTGCTCAGGAGTGTCGCCACAAGGAGAGCAGCCCCGGGTCACCTGAGCATCGGCAGGGTGCACACTGGGTGTCTCAGGGCTTCACACAGCACCACTGCCCCACTGTGGTCCAGGGCGATTCCTTTCAGATTCAGTCTTCGCAGGGTTTTGCTGCTGGTGAGGGCACGGGAGAGGCCATCACAGCAGGCACCCGTTAACTTGCATGCGCCCAGCCTGCAACCAAGGACAAAGCGTGAGAAGTGGTTCATCCATGTGAATGGGACAAGAGCTTCACATTTGGCCAGGCTCGCTCCTAGCCTCTGAGTACAGTGTCTCATGGTCCAGTGTGTGACATCTGGTCCCTGTGCTCGGGTAGACTGTAGAAGTGGCCACAACTCTGTGTCCCTCTTCGACCCAGGCCTGTGGCAACATGCCTTTGGTGCTCATCCATGTGCATAGGGCACTGTGCAGCACCGTTTGCCGAAACTGTGTCCTCTCTCTGCCCCACCTGTGATGCAATTGTCCCCGGTGCAACATCTGAGTATGTGTGGATGGGTCTTTTTGGGATCCCTATGCTGGTTGTTTATAACTCTGGGTTCAACTTGGCTTTTAATTTCTTTTTTTTTTTTTATTATGTTATGTTAGTCACCACAGAATACATCATTAGTTTTTGATGTGGTGATCCACGATCAATTGTTTTCGTATAACACCCAGTGCTCCATGCAGTACGTGCCCTCCTTAATACCCATCACTTGGCTAACCCATCCCCCCTCCCCCATCCCCTCTAAAACCCTCAGTTTGTTTCTCGGAGTCCATAGTCTCTCATGGTTCATCTCCCCCTCCCATTCCCCCACCTTCATTTTTCCCTTCCTTCTCCTAATGTCCTCCATGCTATTCCTTATGTTCCACAAATAAGTGAAACCATGTGATAATTGACTTTCTCTGCTTGACTTATTTCACTTAGCATAATCTCCTCCAGTCCCATCCATGTGGATGTAAAAGTTGGGTATTCATCCTTTCTGATGGCTGAGTAACATTCCATGGTATATATGGACCACATCTTCTTTATCCATTCATCTGTTGAAGGGCATCTCGGCTCTTTCCGCAGTTTGGCTATTGCGGATGTTGCTGCTATGAACATTGGGGTGCATATGGCCCTTCTTTTTACTACATCTGTGTCTTTGGGGTAAATACCCAGTAGTGCAATTGCTGGGTCATAGGGTAGCTCTAATTTTAAATTTTTGAGGAACCTCCACACTGTTTTCCAAAGTGGCTGTACCAACTTGCATTCCCACCAACAGTGTAAGAGGGTTCCCCTTTCTCCACAACCTCTCCAACATTTGTTGTTTCTTTCCGTGGCCATTTTTGCCATTCTGACCAGTGTAAGGTGGTATCTCAATGTGGTTTTGATTTGAATTTCCCTGATGGCTAATGATGAACATTTTATCATGTGTCTGTTAGCCATTTGTATGTCTTCTTCAGAGAAGTGTCTTTTCATATCTTCTGTCCACTTTTTGACTTGATTATTTGTTTTTTGGGTGTTGAGTTGGAGAAGTTCTTTATAGATCTTGGATACCAGCCCTTTATCTGTAGTGTCATTTGCAAATATCTTCTCCCATTCTGTGGGTTGCCTCTTTGTTTTGTGGACTGTTTCCTTTGCTGTGCAGAAGATTTTTATCTTGATGAAGTCCCAAAAGTTCATTTTTGCTTTTGTTTCACTAGCTTTTGGAGATGTATCTTGAAAGAAGTTGCTGTGGCCGATGTCAAAGAAGTTACTGCCTATGTTCTCTTCTAGGATTTTGATGGATTCCTGTCTCACATTGAGGTCTTTCATCCACTTTCAGGTTATCTTTGTGTATGGTGTTAGAGAATGGTCGAGTTTCATTCTTCTGCATGTGGCTGTCCAATTTTCCCAGCACGATTTATTGAAGAGACTGTCTTTTTTCCATTGCCTGTTTTTTCCTGCTTTGTCAAAGATTATTTGACCATAGAGTTGAGGGTCCATATCCGGGTTCTCTATTCTGTTCCATTGGTCTATATGTCTGTTTTTGTGCCAGTACCATGCTGTCTTGGTGATCACAGCTTTGTAATATAGCTTGAAGTCACGCAACGTGAGGCTCCCAGCTTTGTTTTTCTTTTTCAACATTTCCTTGGTGATTCAGGGTCTTTTCTGATTCCATACCAATTTTAGGATTGTTTATTCCAGCACTTTGAAAAATGTCATTGGAATTTTGATCGGGATGGCATTGAAGGTATAGATTGCTCTGGGTAGCATAGACATTTTAACAATGTTTATTCTTCTGATTCATTAGCATGGAATATTTTTCCATCTTTTTGTGTCTTCTTCAATTTCTCTCATGAGTGTGTGTTGTGTAGTTTCTAGACTATAGATCCTTTACCTCTTTGGTTAGGTTTATTCCGAGGTATCTTATGGTTTTTGGTGCTATTTTTTTTTTTAAGATTTTTTATTTATTTATTTATTTGAGACAGAGAGAAAGAGAGAGAGCACATGAGATGGGGGAGGGTCAGAGGCAGAAGCAGCCTCCCTGCCAAGCAGGGAGCCCGATGCGGGACTCGATCCAGGGACTCCAGGATCATGACCTGAGCCGAAGGCAGTCGCTTAACCAACTGAGCCACCCAGGCGCTCGGTTTTTGGTGCTATTGTAAATGGAATCGTTTCTCTAATTTCTCTTTCTACAGTGGCATTGTTAGTGTATAAGAAAGCAACAGATTTCTGTGCATTGATTTTGTATCCTGCCACATTACTGAATTACTGGATGAGTTCCAGTAATTTGGGGGTGGAGTCTTTGGGGTTTTCCACATAAAGTATCATGTCGTATGTGAAAAGAGAGAGTTTGACTTTTTCTTTGCCAATTTGAATACCTTTTATTTCTTTTTGTTGTCTGATTGCTGTTGCTGGGACTT